>NW_026637662.1:0-1051 GCF_028554395.1 Pezoporus wallicus | reverse complement strand
AAAAAGTGTTAAAAAAAGAAAACAATGGCTTAAAAACAGTTGGAATTTGGCAAAAACAGCTTAGAAAAGGAAAAAATAGCTTTAAAAGGGTTAGAAATTGAGAAAAATGGGTTAGAAAAGGAAAAAACTGCTAAAAAATTTGTTAGAAATTGACAAAAATGGGTTGGAAAAGGAAAATAAAAAAAAGCCTCCAAAGGGCTTAGAAATGGGCAAAAATGGGTTAGAAGAGGGGAAAAATTGCTAAAAAATTGTTAGAAATTGACAGAAATGGGTTAGAAAAGGACAAAAATGGCTTCCAAAGGGCTGGAATTTGACAAAAATGAGTTAGAAAGGGGAAAATGGCTTAAAACGGGTTAGAAATTCACAAAAATGGGTTAGACATGGCCAAAAATGACTGAAAACAGGAAAAAATGGGGCAAAAACTAGTAAGAAAAGGAAAAAACTGGCTTAAAACCCTTTGAGACTTGCCAAAGATACGATAGAAATGGCCAAAAATGGCTTTAAATGAGTTTCAAACAGAGGGGATTGAAAAGCAAAAATTGCTTAGAAACAAAAACAGCTTTGTCCTGGGTTCAGCAGTAGCAGTCATGTTTCTCCTCCTTGGTAGCTGGTGCAGTGCAGTGTTTTGACTTTCGGCTCGGGAACAGAGCTGATAGAGATGTTTTGGTTTGGCCAAGGACTTTGTGAGCCTCATGCTCTGCCAGGGAGGAGGGAAGCCAGGAGGAAGCAGAGACAGGACACCTGACCCAAACTGACCAAAGAGGTATTCCATACCACAGCACGTCATGCCCAGGATGTAACTGGGAGTTAGCCGGAAGGGCTGAGAGACTGCAGGGTTGGAGGAGGTATCGGTTGGTGCTTGGTCGGGCTGAGGTGGGGCAAGTTATCGGTCTGCTGGTGCTGAGGTGTTGTATTCTCTTCCCTTGTTATTTCCTTTATCATTATTATCATTGGTGGTAGCAGTAGTGATCTGTGTTATACCTTAGTTACTAAACTGTTCTTATCTCAACCCGTGGGAGTTGCATTCTTTTCGATTCTCCACTCCGTCCCT
>NW_026637661.1:0-1067 GCF_028554395.1 Pezoporus wallicus | reverse complement strand
TGCCATGGGGTGCCATAGTGAGCCATAGGGGTGCCATGGGGTCCCATAGGGGTGCCACAGGTGCCATGGGGTGCCATAGTGAGCCATAGGGGTGCCATGGGGTCCCAGAGGGGTGCCACAGGGTGCCATAGTGAGCCATAGGGGTGCCATGGGGTGCCACAGGGGTTTCATAAGGTGCCATAAGGAGGTATAGGGTGCCATAGGGGTGCCATAGGGAGCCATAGGGCGCCATAGGGGGCCACAGAGTGCCATAGAGTGCCATAGGGTGACATAGGGGTGCCATAGGGAGACATAGGGTTCTTTAGGGTGCTATGGGGTGCCATGGGGGTGCCATAGGGAGCCATAGGGCGCCACAGAGAGCCATCAAGTGCTAGAGAGTGCCATAGGGGTGCCATAGGGTGCTATAGGGTGCCATGGGGGTGTTGTAGGGTGCCACAGAAGTGCCACAGGGAGCCATAAGGCACCATGGGGAGCCATAGGTGTGCCATAGGGAGCCATAGGGTGCTATAGGGTGCCATGGGGGGGCCATAGGGAACCACAGGGTGCCATGGGGAGCCATAGGGGTGCCATAGGGTGCTATAGGGTGCCATGGGGGTGCCATAGGGAACCACAGGGTGCCAGGGGGAGCCATAGGGGTGCTATAGGGCGCCATAGGGTGCTATAGGGTACCATGGGTTGCCATAGGGAGCCATAGGGGTGCTATAGGGCGCTATAGGGTGCTATAGGGTACCATGGGTTGCCATAGGGAGCCATAGGGGTGCCATAGGGCGCCACAGGGTGCTATAGGGTACCATGGGTTGCCATAGGAGCCATAGGGGTGCCATAGGGCGCCATAGGGTGCTATAGGGTACCATGGGTTGCCATAGGGAGCCATAGGGGCGCTATAGGGCGCCATAGGGTGCTATAGGGTACCATGGGTTGCCATAGGGAGCCATAGGGGTGCTATAGGGCGCCATAGGGTGCTATAGGGTACCATGGGTTGCCATAGGGAGCCATAGGGGTGCCATAGGGGTGCTATAGGGCGCTATAGGGTGCTATAGGGTACCATGGGTTGCCATAGGGAGCCA
>NW_026637660.1:0-1050 GCF_028554395.1 Pezoporus wallicus | reverse complement strand
TCTCCAAACAGCCTGAAACTCCTATGTTTTAGTATTCTCCCCTTTCATTTTAATTATAACTTTATTTTAGGATTCTCTCAATTGCCCCAAGTCAAGATGGATGAGCTAATATTCCCTCAGACTGCTCCCTGATATTCTTGGATATATTCCTATGCAGGAATAGAAACCTAGAACACAGAATCATCACTAAATTTAACTTATCACTACGTATTATTTTATCTTGTTCATATTGATGTGTTAAAGATAAAACGCATATATACAGGCACACATGTACCTGAAGCCACAAATGGTAAACATATAAGACTAAGCAGTAGTTTAACTCCACTTTTGAATAATGAAAGATACAGATTTGATTACCTCATTTAAGACCAACCTGTTTTATCCTGAAGCAAAACCAAATGTGTTTATATTTTAAAGTCAAGACCAAGCAAAATATGTGTCATAGGACTGAGACAACAGTTCATAATTTTCCAGAGGAAAAATGGAGGAGGAAATTAGGTAAGCATTCTTTCGTATATTTCCTGATGTTATTTCATTATGGTAGAAGTAAAATTGCATTTCCCCTGACAGCAAAGGTCAAATAATCTGCTAAAATGCAGTTAATGCACTGAGAATGAGTGATGCGTAAATGAAAAAGTCATTTTATGTAGCAAAACATGTTCTCTCTTCTTTATTCTCTCCATATCCCTAATATATTTACACTTAATGTAACAAAGGGACCTACAACGAGACTAAAGGTCAGAAGAGCCTTCTGAATTATGTACTCACATATCCATTAAAGATTTAGCCATCCATGACATTTTCATAATGGTAACATACCTCTTGCTATGTACTTGAAGTACTTAGTTCAACCACAATATTGATTTTTAGCCTAATCCTTGTCCTGCATATGTACTCACACATCTATTTTATAAATTTCATGCTTCTTTGAAAGCAACAGCAGTAGATATTAGTAGCAACCATATATACAATAAGACAAGTACACCCATTGAACTTGCTAACATCTTACAGAATCTGATTTAAAACTCCCTGGAATCAATCCTGAGCATG
>NW_026637659.1:0-1074 GCF_028554395.1 Pezoporus wallicus | reverse complement strand
AGACCAGTTTAATCCGGTCCATCTCACTTCAATCCAGCCCAGCCCACTTTAACCCAGTCCAACCAAGTCTGATACAGCCCAGCCCACTTTAACCCAGTCCAACCATACTTAATACACACCAGCTCAGTATAATCCAGTCCACCACACTTTAACACAGCCCAGCCCACTTTAACCCAGTCCAGCTCAGTTTGATACAGCCCAGACCACTTCACTTCACTCTAGCACAGTTAAACGATGTCCACCCCAGTTTAATCCACTCCAGATCAGTTCAGTCCATCCCAGCCCAGTTTAACCCAGTCTAGCCGAGTTTAACCCAGTCCTGCCCAGTCTGATACACCCCAGCCCAGTTTAACCCAGTCCAAACATATTTAATACACTCCAGCTCAGTATAATCCACACCAGCCCAGTTTAACCCTGTCCAGCCCAGTTTGATACAGCCCAACCCAGTTTAACCCAGTCTAGCCCAGTTTAACCCAGCCCAGCTCAGTTTGATACAGCCCAGCCCAGTTTGTTACAGCCCAGCCCACTTTAACCCAGTTTTAATCAAAACCAGTCAGTACAGCCCAGCCCACTTTAACCCAGGCCAGCCATATTTAATCAAAACCAGCTCAGTATAATGCAATCCACCTCAGTTTAACCCAGCCCAGCCCCGTTTCATCCAGCCCAGCCCAGTTCAGCTCACTCTAGCACAGTTTAACCCTGTCCAGCCTAGTTTAATCCACTCCAGATAAGTTCAATCCATCCCAGTCCAGTTTAACCCACTCCAGCCCAGTTTAACCCAGGCCAGCCACATTTAATACACTCCAGCCCAGTTTAACCCAGTCCAGCCATATTTAATACACTCCAGCTCACTATAATCCACTCCAGCCCAGTTTAACCCAGGCCAGCCCAATTTGATAAAGCCCACCCCACTTTAACCCACTCCAGCCCAGTTTAACCCAGTACAGCCCACTTTTACCCCAGTACAGCCCAGTTTAAACCAGGCCAGCCCAGTTTGATACAACCCAGCCCAGTTTAACCCAGTCCAGCTCACTTCCATCCTGCCCAGCCCACTTCAGTTCACTCTAGCACTGT
>NW_026637657.1:0-1080 GCF_028554395.1 Pezoporus wallicus | reverse complement strand
TGCTGATCCTTCTGCCGTGTGAGCATGCCACTGTTCATTCTGTGCTGTGTTCTGTGCTGACTGTGTTCCTGCGCAGCAGAGAGCAGGCTCTGGACTGATTCCATTCAAATGCTTTTCCTGTATGAAAGTGAGCAGTGAAAGCAACGATGGAGGCACCAATGTAAAGGGATTGTGTGCTGAACAGGTCCAGCACCAGCTTTCAATCCTGGCTCTTCTGCTGTGGGAGCAGAGGCCAAACGTTCGTGCTGTACTCACTGTGCTGCTGGGCAGCTGAGAGAGACCACCTGAGAATTTGGATTCAAATGGACTTTTAGGTATGAAACCGAGGAGAGACTGCAATGATGGTGACCCCGTTGCAAAGCTGCTTGTGTGCTGAAGAAGCCCAGCACTAGCTTTCCCTGCTGGTCCTTCTGCTGTGCGAGCAGAATCCACTGTTCATTCTGTGCTGACTGTGTTGCTGCGCAGCAGAGAGCAGGCTCTGGACTGATTCCATTCAAATGCTTTTCCTGTATGAAAGTGAGCAGTGAAAGCAACGATGGAGGCACCAATGTAAAGGGGATTGTGTGCTGAACAGGTCCAGCACCAGCTTTCAATCCTGGCTCTTCTGCTGTGGGAGCAGAGGCCAAACGTTCGTGCTGTACTCACTGTGCTGCTGGGCAGCTGAGAGACACCACCTGAGAATTTGGATTCAAATGGACTTTTAGGTATGAAACCGAGGAGAGACTGCAATGATGGTGACACCGTTGCAAAGCTGCTTGTGTGCTGAAGAAGCCCATCACTAGCTTTCCCTGCTGGTCCTTCTGCCGTGTGAGCAGATGCCACTGTTCATTCTGTGCTGACTGTGTTGCTGCGCAGCAGAGAGCAGGCTCTGGACTGATTCCATTCAAATGCTTTTCCTGTATGAAAGTGAGCAGTGAAAGCAACGATGGAGGCACCAATGTAAAGGTGATTGTGTGCTGAACAGGTCCAGCACCAGCTTTCAATCCTGGCTCTTCTGCTGTGGGAGCAGAGGCCAAACGTTCGTGCTGTACTCACTGTGCTGCTGGGCAGCTGAGAGACCCACCTGAGAATTTGGATTCA
>NW_026637656.1:0-1066 GCF_028554395.1 Pezoporus wallicus | reverse complement strand
ACTAGCTTTCCTGCTGGTCCTTCTGCTGTGGGAGCAGATGCCGAACGTTCATTCTCTGCTGACTGTGTTGCTGCCAGCAGAGAGCAGGCTCTGGACTGATTCCATTCAAATGCTTTTCCTGTATGAAAGTGAGCAGTGAAAGCAACGATGGAGGCACAAATGTAAAGGTGATTGTGTGCTGAACAGGTCCAGCACCAGCTTTCAATCCTGGCTCTTCTGCTGTGGGAGCAGAGGCCAAACGTTCGTGCTGTACTCACTGTGCTGCTGGGCAGCTGAGAGACACCAGCTGAGAATTTGGATTCAAATGGACTTTTAGGTATGAAACCGAGGAGAGACTGCAATGATGGTGACCCTTTTGCAAAGCTGACTGTGTGCTGAAGAGACCCAGCACTAGCTTTCCCTGCTGGTCCTTCTGCCGTGGGAGCAGATGCCACTGTTCAGTCTGTGCTGACTGTGTTGCTGCCAGCAGAGAGCAGTCTCTGGACTGATTCCATTCAAATGCTTTTCCTGTATGAATGTGAGCAGTGAAAGCAACGATGGAGGCACCAATGTAAAGGGGATTGTGTGCTGAACAGGTCCAGCACCAGCTTTCAATCCTGGCTCTTCTGCTGTGGGAGCAGAGGCCAAACGTTCGTGCTGTACTCACTGTGCTGCTGGGCAGCTGAGAGAGACCATCTGAGAATTTGGATTCAAATGGACTTTTAGGTATGAAACCGATTAGAGACTGCAATGATGGTGTCACCATTGCAAAGCTGACTGTGTCCTGAAGAGGCCCAGCACTAGCTTTCCCTGCTGGTCCTTCTGCCGTGGGAGCAGATGCCACTGTTCATTCTGTGCTGACTGTGTTGCTGCGCAGCAGAGAGCAGGCTCTGGACTGATTCCATTCAAATGCTTTTCCTGTATGAATGTGAGCAGTGAAAGCAACGATGGAGGCACCAATGTAAAGGTGATTGTGTGCTGAACAGGTCCAGCACCAGCTTTCAATCCTGGCTCTTCTGCTGTGGGAGCAGAGGCCAAACGTTCGTGCTGTACTCACTGTGCTGCTAGGCAGCTGAGAGAGACCACC
>NW_026637655.1:0-104547 GCF_028554395.1 Pezoporus wallicus | reverse complement strand
CCATATGTGAGACTACAAGACTCTGGTTATACAGCCACTGGGGCGAAGAGAGGGAACTCTTCTTAACCCCCCATTAGCCACAGTTTACTTTTCCGGGGTGGGGGTATCGGAAGGACACGGGCTAATCTTTCTTGGCCGTAATCTCTTCCCTTGTTATTTTCCCTTATCATTGTTTTAGCTGATAGTAGCGGTGGTGATTTGTTGCTGGACTGTTCTTGTCTCAACCCGTAGGTGTTGCACTCTCTCGATCCTCCTCCCCGTTCCTCCGGGAGCGGGGAAGGGGAGAGCCCCGGTGCGGGGGGGGGGGGGGGGGAGACGGATTGTTGTCAGCTCGGCACCACTCACTGGAAGTGACATGACACTCCACCGCTTAAAAACTAATCTTTAACACTAACGACAGACATATACACACACAAAGCACTTAGGCACAACACAAAACAAAGACGCTTAGTCTCCGGCCGCTCTTCTCGCGGAGAACACGGAACCGCGGATCAGGACTCCACACTCGATTTGTAGCTGTGCTACGTCTCAGTCACACAGAAACACAAACACACATGGGATTCCACACACTCACACTATGGTTCCGCCTTACCCTTCTCCTGCTTCCTATGGTATCAGGTCTGTCCTGATTCCCAGAATTTGAAATGCAGCGGAGACCTGGTGGGTTCGCCTACCCCTTCACCTGCTTCCACTACGGTCATTAGCAGATCCTTCCTGGCTCCCAAAACTTGGGATGCAGCGAAAACCCGAACTCACCCGATCCACCCTCAGGATCGCTAGCGGCCGCTCTACCGGTCGGCGAGTCCCCTGCTTGCAAGCCCTACCTGCCAAGGGGAACTACGCTGTGCGCCAGACGTCTCTGCGCGCCTTACCAGCATCCCCGGGCCACGTGTACGCCTTACAGGCCCCCTGAGTTTCAAGCATACCTTTTCTCCGCAGCCGGCACAGGTTGTTGTCTGTCCTCGCAGTGAGCGGACGAGGAGCGGAGCTCCTCCAGGCAAGCGGCCTGGGGCGCCTAGGATGTCCGCCCCTCAGCCGATCCTGCAGCCGAACAGAGACCTGCTGCCTGGCTCGCCAAATTGATGCGCGGTTTGACTCCACAACTCGTTAAAGTTGTAAAGTAGGTATGCTTTTTATTCAGCGCTGAGACACACGGGGATAATTCCTCAAAGTCATGCGTGCCTCAGTGTTGTTTCCCTCTACATTTATAAGGTTGCACAATACGCCTATACATATTCATGTCCTATCCCCGCTTTGTATTATAATGAGCCAGAAGGTCCTCTGCGCCTGCGCAGTGCCCCCTCTGGTCATGGGCAGGGGTCTCAAGATGAAGTAACTGAGTCTTCCTCCTCTGGGTAGGGGTCTTCAAGATAAAGGAAATGAGTCTTCCTCTTCTTGCACTTTTCACCTTTCAGTCTTCACATATGGCCTTAGGGTTTGGTCGGTATCCCAGCCATAAACCATCTGCTTCTCCCCCTTATCAGTAGATTCAGGTGTCTGCTTTTCCTTATGAATAGCTGCTTATCAATAGGATCAAGTGCCTGCATTTCCTTATCAATAGCTGCTTATCAATAGGACCAAGTGTCTGCTTTTCCTTATTAATAGGACCAGGTGCCTTTGTTCTGCTTAGCAGGCATTTACAACAGACAATACTTTTGTTTAAGCAAGCAAATTCCTCTAACCCCCTTGTACAACCCCCCTGCACAACCCCCCTGTACATTGGTCAACTCTCTGCATCAAGACTACAGATATTAGAGGTTATACTTCTCTTATACAGCCACTGGGGCTCAGAGAGGGAACTCTTCTTAACCCCCCATTAGCCACAGTTTACTTTTGTCTACTCCTCCCCCACCGCTTAAACACTAATCTTTAACACTAACGACAGACATACACACACAAAGCACTTAGGCACAACACAAAGATACTTCGTCTGTCTCTGGCTGCTCTCCTCGCGGAGAACACGGAACCGCGGATCAGGACTCCACGCTCGCTTCGTACTTATGCTACGTGTCAGTCACACAGAAACACAAACACACATGGGATCCCACGCACTCACACTATGGTTCCGCCTTACCCTTCTCCTGCTTCTTATGGTAGCAGGTCTGTCCTGGTTCCCAGAATTTGAGATGCAGCGGAGACCTGGTGGGTTCGCCTACCCGTTCATCTGCTTCCACTACGGTCATTAGCAGATCCTTCCTGGCTCCCAAAACTTGGGATGCAGCGAAAACCCGAACTCACCCGATCCACCCTCAGGATCGCTAGCGGCAGCTCTACCAGTCGGCGAGTCCCCTGCTTGCAAGCCCTGCCTGCCAAGGGAAATAGGCTGTGCGCCAGATGTCATGCGTGCCTCAGTGTTATTTCCCTCTACATTTATTCTCTAAAGTTATGTATATTCATGAGGTTGCACAACAGGCCTATATTCTCGCTTCGTATTATAATGAGCTAGAAGGTCCTTTCCCCCTGCGAAGTGCCCCCTCTGGTCATGGGCAGGGGTCTCAAGATGAAGTAAATGAGTCTTCCTCTTCTTGAACTTTTCACCTTTTCGTCTTCACATATGGCCTTAGGGTTTGGTCGGTGTCCCAGCCATAAACCTTCTGCTTCTCCCCCTTATCAATAGATTTTCCTTATCAATAGCTGCTTATCAGTAGAATAGGACCAGGTGTCTGCTTTTCCTTATCAATAGTTAATGCCTTTGTTCTGCTTAGTAGGCATGATAGGTACAGCCAATACTTTTGTTTAAGGAAGCGAATTCCTCTGACTGGAGCAGCTGACTCATTGGGACCAGCACCAGGAGGAACAGCACCATCTCTGAGTGGATAAAACACTGCTCTAGGGAGCTTGGGTGATTAGGAGTTCTAGGAACAGGGTGAGCAAACAGGACATGTCGGGCAGTTTGCGTGGGTAGGGCGAGAATTCGCCTCAGGGCCAGGGCCCAGTCCAGGAGCTCTGCTCTGGCTACCCATTGTCACCACCCAAATGGACCTGATGAGAGAGGAGGCCTCTTGCAAGTAATAGAGGAGCCGACAAGGAGAGGTGCCGTGCTTGACCTTGTGCTCACCAACAGGGAGGAGCTGGTGAGGAATGTTACACTCCAAGGCAACCTTGACTGCAGTAATCATGAGATGGTGGAGTTCAAGATCCTCAGGGCAGTGAGAAGGTCATACAGTAAGCTCACTGCCCTGGACTTCAAGAGAGCAAACTTGGGCCTCTTCAGGAACCTGCTCAGTAAAGTGCCATGGGATAAAGTCCTAGGGGGCAGGGGGGCCCAAGACTGCTTGTTGATATTCAAGGATCACCTGCTTCAAGCTCAAGAGTATTGCATCCTGACAATAAGGAAATATGGCAGGAAGGAGAGGAGGCCTCCATGAATAGATAAGAAACTGCTAAGAAAACTTAGAAGGAAGAAAGAAGCTTATAGAAGGTGGAAGCAAGGACAGGCGGCCTGGGAAGAATACAGGGACATTGCCCAGGAAGCTAGGGATCAAGACAGGAAAGCTAAGGCCCTGTTAGAATTGAAACAGGGATTGGCCAGGGATGTCAAGGGTAACAGGAAGGGCTTCTATAGATATGTTGCCACCAAAAGAAAGTCTAGGGATAATGTGAGCCCTGCCCAGTAGGAAATGGGAAAACTGATGATCCATGATTTGGAGAAGGCTCAATGGCTTCTTTGCCTCAGTCTTCACTGGCAAAGGCTCTGACCACACTGCTCAAGTCCTGAAGGCAGATGCAGGGACTGTGGGAATAAATACCTTAGGCCCACTGTAGGAGAGGATCAGGTTCAAGATAATTTTAAGAACCTGAATGTGCACAAGTCCATGGGACCTGATGAAATCCATCTGTAGGTCCTGAAGGAGCTGGTGAATGAAGTTGCTAAGACACTGTCCATCATATTTGAAAAATCATGACAGTCAGGTGAAGTTCCCGATGACTGGAAAAGGGGAAATATAACCCCATTTTTGAGAAGGGGAAAATGGAAGACCCAGGGAACTACAGACCAGTCAGTCTCACCTCTGTGCCTGGCAAAATCTTGGAGCAGATTCTCCTGGAAAGCATGCTAAGGCACATGAAAAACAGCAAGGTGGTTGGTGACATCTAACATGGCTTCACTAAGGGGAAATCCTGCCTGACCAATTTGGTGGCCTTCTATGATGGGGCTACTGTGATAAACACATAAATGTATTGGCTTTTGCAAATCATACGCGTGGTTATGTGGATATAACTGTACCAGTTTAAAATAACAGAAACAAAGCTTGCTAAAGACACAAGATTAAACAAGAAGTTAAAAAGGGACAGAACTCTTGAGCAAAACGGAGTCACATAGCAAAAGAATTTGTAAAGGTAAAAGAAAGGGGGGGGGCGGCTTGATATAAGAAAAGCCAGTGCCTGAAAAACATAGAGTTAAAGTACTTTTTAGCTTAACTTAGGTTGTATAAAGAGAACAATGTTTATGTTGTAAGTCTGTGGAATGTAGTGGCTGCACTAAACATGAGTTAATTGTTTCACACTAGTCTTCTAAAGTATCTTTAGTTTTAAAGAACAATGTTTGTGTTGTAATTCTGTGGTGAGATAACAGGATTTAGTGGCCCCACTAAACTTGAATGAGTTATTTCACACCATCCTTCTACTTATCAGTTAGAGTCCTGGCCAAGGACTTTGTGAGCCTCATGCTCTGCCAGGGAGGAGGGGAAGCCAGGAAGAAGGAAGCTCCATCCCTGGCAGTGTTCAAGGCCAGGTTGGACGAGGCCTTGGGTGATATGATTTAGCGTAAGGTGTCCCTACCCACGGCAGGGGGGTTGGAACTAGATGATCTTAAGGTCCTTTCCAACCTTAATGATTCTATGATTCTAAGCAGAGACAGGACACCTGACCCAAACTGACCAACGAGGTATTCCATACCACAGCACATCATGCCCAGGATGTAACTGAGAGTTACCTGGAAGGGCTAGGACTGCAGGGATGGACGAGGGATCAGTCGGTGCTTGGTCGGGCTGGGGGCGGGGAGTTATCGGTTGGCTGATGCTGAGGTGTTGTATTCTCTTCCCTTGTTATTCCCTTTATCATTATTATTATTGGTGGTAGCAGTAGTGATTTGTGTTATACCTTAGTTACTAAACTGTTCTTATCTCAACCCGGGGGAGTTGCATTCTTTTCAGTTCTCCTCTCCGTCCCTCCAGGAGTAGGGGGAAGGAAAGAAAGAGGGAGGAAAGGTGGGGAGTGAGTGAACAAGCTGTCTGGCTGGGTTTAAACCAGGACAGCCTCCCAAACATCTGCTAGCTTGGGATACTCCTTGTCTGCCTATCCTGCAATAAATTTTGCAGGAAGGTCACACTATTTTAAATCTTTGCTAGTTATCTGAAGAATTACAGATATAGCTGGTTTCAGCTAGTTGTGTGATTACTGGGGCGTCCAGCTGTGCCAAAGGTGAAAAGTACACTGTGAGGAAGACTGCTTACTTCATCTTGAAGACCCCTGCTCACAAGAGGAAGACTGCATACTTCATCCTCAAGATCCCTGCCCACAATCACCGGAGAGCAGTGCACAGATGCCAGGAGGAGGGAACTTATGATAATAAGCTCCGGGAGTTAGTTATAATATTCCCCACCTATATGCGGGAATTATGAATATGCATGTAACTAATGTAATAGTGAAAGTATATAAACCTGTAACAAATGCTAATCACTTGCGCCTCTGGCTATGGTCATGCGCCCAGCGCTGTTGCTTTTGGTTTATTGACTTTGTCCCTCAATAAAACCTTGTTATCTTGTTTAGAGGAGTGAATTCGTATTTCACAGCTACAGAACTGATAGATAGGGGCAAAGCAGCTGACATCATCTACCTGGACTTGTGCAAAGCATTCAACGCTGTCCTGCATGACATCCTTGTCTCTAAAATGGATGGATGGATCACCCAGTGGATAAAGAATTGGCTGGATGGCTGCACACAGAGAGTTGTGGTCAATGGCTCAGTGTCCAATTGGAGATGGGTAATGAGTGGTGTTACTCAGAGGTCGGTGTAGGGACCAATCCTGTTCAACATCTTTGTTGGCAATATGGACAGTGGTATTGAATGCACCCTCAGCTAGTTTGCCGATGGCACTAAGCTGTGTGGTTCAGTCAATACTCTAGAACAAAGGGATGTCATCCAGAGGGACCTTGACACACTTGAGAGGTGGGCCAATGCCAGCCTCATGAAGTTCAACCAAGCCAAGTACAAGGTCCTACACCTGGGTCAGGGCAATTCCAGGCACAGCTACAGGCTGGGCAGAGAAGAGATTCAGAGCAGCCCTGTGCAGAAGGACTTGGGGGTGTTGGTCAATGAGAAACTTAACATGAGGCAGCAGTGTGCGCTCACAGCCGAGAAAGCCAACCATATCCTGGGCTGCATCAAAAGAAGCATGACCAGCAGGTGAAAGGAGGTGATCCAGCCCCTCTATTCTGCTCCTGTGAGGCCCCCCTTGGAGTACTATGTGCAGTTCTGGTGTCCTCAACATAAGAAGGACATGGAACTGTTGGAGCAAGTCCAGAGGAGGGCCACAAGGATGATCAGGGTACTGGAGCACCTCCCGTATGAAGACAGGCTGAGAAATTTGGGGCTGTTCAGCCTGGTGAAGACAAGGCTGTACAGCGACCTCATAGCAGCCTTCCAGTATTTGAAGAGGGCTTACAAGAATGCTGGAGAGGGAGTCTTCATTAGGGACTTTAGTGATAGGACAAGGGGCAATGGGTTTAAACTTAAACAGGGGAAGTTCAGGTTAGATAGAAGGAAGTAGTTCTTTACTAAGAGGGTGGTGAGACACTGGAACAGGTTGTGCAAAGAACTGGCAAATGCTCCACCCCTGGCAGTGTTCAAGGCCAAGTTGGACAGAGCCTTGGGTGACATGTTTTAGTGTGAGGCATCTCTGCCCTTGGCACGGGGGTTGGAACTAGATGATCTAAAGGTCCTTTCCAACCCTAGCTATTCTATGATTCGATGATTCTTCTTCCTATTAGCTAGCACAGTGCTGTGTTTTGGCTTCAGTCTGAGAATAATGATGATGACACGCTAGTGTTTCAGTTATTCCTAAGTAGCGCTCATCCTGATCAAGGACTTTTCAGTCTCTTGTGCTCTGCCAGTGAGGAGGGGCATAAGAAGCTGTGAGGAAGCAGAGACAGGATACCTGACCTAAACTAGCCAAATGGGTATTCCATACCACAGCACACCATCACGTCATGCCCAATATATAAACTGGAGGGAGTTACCCAGAAGGATCGCTGCTCGGGGATGAGGTGGGTATCAGTCAGAGGGTGGTGAGCAATTGTATTGTTCATCACTTGTGTTTTCTGAGTTTTCGCTTCTTTTTTTTTTTTCTTGTTTCCTATTTTTATCATTATTGTTATTATTGGTTTTCTTTCTGTTATCATTATATTTTACTTTATTTTAGTTATTAAACTGTTCTTATCTCAACCTGTGGGATTTGAATTCTTTTGATTCCACTCCCCATCCTGCCTGCGATGGGGAGGAAGGTCAGCAAGAGGCTGGGTGATACTTAGTTACCAGCTGTGTTTCAGTTAATGGCCTGACTGTATGAAGACAGAAGAATCCAGTGAGGTGTTAGAAGACTCCAAGCAAAAAAATCACCCTTGGACTAAAAAGGTATGTGAGGGGCCAGTGCATAAATCATAAGGGTATAATTGCCCAGGCATTTCTTTGTTCAGGGTCTGTCTCCAGAGGCATCCAGCTTGAGCTGTCCCTATTGCTGTACCACTCAATTATTAAATTATTTTTTCCTGGAATCAGACGACTGAGACTGCTGCTGTAAACCTAGGGTCGAGCCCGAAGGAGGAGGAAATGCTCCCGAGAATGAGTCAGTGTGTGTGTGAGCGAGGAGTCAAAAGGAGCACCTATCGGCTCACTGGAGCCACCTGCTGCGAAAGAAATCCAGTCCTAGCAGTGGTGTGTGTGCAACTCCTTGAACGGTGTGTGAATGCTCTGGTAGCAGCTTCTCCCCTTACACTGTTATGGGGCTATGTTTTGGATTTTTGATAAAAACAGCATTGATAACACTGGGATGTTTTAGTTATTGCTGAACAGTGTTTATACAGAGTCAAGGCCTTTTCTGCTCCTCATGCTGCTCTTGAAGCAAGTAGGCTGGGGGTAAACAAGAAGTTGGGAGAGGACATGAAAACTGGGAGAATAAAACTCCTTAATGCCAATGTATCATTAAGAAGCAGGCACTTTATTGCAGTGCTGGGTGCTAGGTGGAATTTCCACAAATCAAGCACACCCAATGCCGATTTCATCCTTAAGTTTATACACAAAAATTACAACATAGTACACTCCCAGTTACAATGATTGGTTAGTGACTTGCATAAAATTATAATATCTGCACTGTCATTCTCTTCTGCTACTATGCTTGCATGGGGGAAGGGTCTTCACCTGGGAAAGGGTCTTCTCGATCTGTGGGTGTGTTTTTTAGTATTATAGTGTAGGCAGTTTACTTTAGGTCACCTTAAAAGTAAGTTTTGTTGCCAAGTTGGCTCTTTAGATTTCTGCTTTGACAGGTTGTCAAATAACTCATCCTATATACAACAGACCCTAGGTGCTTTGGTTATGCTCTAGAGAATAAAGACTAAGGCTAGCATGTCACAAAGAACAGGGACTTCAAGCAACACAGCATTTAATTTCTAAGCTAACACAGTATCCTGTACTAACATAGAGCCTAATTTCTTAAATCAAGTTCTTATAGATAACTGCTTTATAATCAAACACAAAATATATAAAGATTCAGTAAAACTTAAGATAATCTGCAACATATCCTCCCTTTGAAAGTTTTGAAAATAATTTCAACAATTTAATTTTAACTTTTTTTTGTTATTACTTTTTGGTGGGAGTTATATGTTAGTGGGAGCCTTTGGAACTGATTATTGTTCATCTTGTTGTCAGGCCAATGCTTAGATGATCATTCGATTGAATACAGTCTTGTTGTTTATTTGTCTTTTAAAATAATAATAGATCAAAATAATTGTTAGAAAAATATCAACAAGACTATGGTGGTGCTAATCAGTGATTTTATCCATGAAATCAAATTTCATCCTAATCTTTTGATGGTTTTATCTATCCAACTTTCTTGTACATCCTGTTGAATCTTTTGATTATTCTGTTCTACTTTTCCAATAAGTCTAAGTCATGCCCCATATCTTGAGTCACATTTGGAATGCATATACAATGATAAATTCTATCTTTCAAGAATCCACAAACTCCATGCTCTTTAAGTAAGAGCATATCCAAAGCTGCTCTATTTTGTACAGTCATCCTTCAAGTTGTAAATATAAATTCAAATCCTTAAATCCTTTCCAGGTTGCATTTACTAGTTTTTCTACTTGTCCCGTTAGTTGATATATACATTCCCTGTTCTCATATATTGCTAAAGGAGTCAGCAAAGACTCCAAAGCCAACCAACTTTCATTCCACAATGTGATCAAGCAATTGCCAAATTTATTACAAAGCCTTAACTCCTTGTATACTATTTCTTACATGCACTTACAGTGATTTGGCATATTATGATTGGATACCTGTCTTGAAGACCCTTAGTGACTAACATATAATTGGTTAAACACAGGTGTGAGAACTCAACCTCGAAAGCTTGCCAACAGTCCACAGTTCTCATTAGCTCAGTGAATTCCAGCTTCTTCTTATCTTGCTTGCTTAAGCTTCTTCAGGCCTCTCATGGCCTTGCTGCATCTTTCAGGATTATTCAGAATTTATGTACTAATTATCCATTCTCCTTTGAGAACACTGTCTCCACATCTCCCCCTTTTTGTTTTATATATGTTTTGGGTGACCCTACTTGAGCAGGGGATTTGGGCTAGATCATATCTTCAACATATGCCAACTACAGGCTGCTGGGCCTGCCCCTTTTTCCTGCTGTATGGTTCTCTGATAACAGGGGAGGCCATCCTTCACATCAAGGTCTGGCATGGCATGTGTCCCCACCGCTCCACGCCTGCTGGGTTGCAGCCAACAGCAGAGCTAAAGGTTCTTCTTGGTGGCAAACACAGAGGCCAACCCAGTCTTGCCCTTGACTGTGGTAGCAGGCATTTTGTCAGCCTCAGTCCTTGCACCTTGTTGTCAATGCAGAGTTTCACCTGCTTCATCCAGTAACAAGTCGCTACTACAGCAAGGCACACACACATTTACATTAGCAGAGTAACTATTACAGGGTGCAGCAGCATGTTGAAGATGCTGATGGCAGCGAGGGACTAGCCAAAGAAATTTCTTACCATTGGAATTCTCCCACCTCTTAATTTGTTCCATCACCTACTTTATAACACTATCAGTGTATTAGAATCTTTCCAGCTTTTGCCTTAGCATTTTCTAGCAGCTACTTCAAATTTCCATCCTCTAACATCTCTTTTACAAGTGACAAATCTATATAATACAAGGTGTGGTTTCTTATTAGCGACTGGCTAGTAAATACAGGTGGTTTTATACACAAAATCACAGCCTCTAATAATAGCTACTTTACAAGCACACATATTCAAGCAGTTACTTTTCAGTTGCCCCCAAGTGACGTTTTGCAATCATTAGATTTTCTCTTCCTCTATCTCATTCTGCTTGGGGTATTCACGGTCAGCTCCTGTAGCTGAGGCATCAGGTTTTTCCATTCGTCTGTCCAGCTCATGGCAAGGCTTCACAAGCTTTGCAGGCAGTTGCTATGGACCTGTAGGCAGGAGACACAAATATACTCCCTCCCCCAGGTTATCCGTTCTTGAGAAGCAGACAGGTTAAACTGCACATTGTTAACCGGTGAGGAGTTTGCTGCATTATTGCCTTTGTTTTTGTTTTTTTTTAATCCAAAGTTGCTTACCCTACAAACCCCAGCCTGCTCGGCAGCAGCTACAGCTGCCTGCCTGCTTCAGCAGCAACCATAAATACCTGCTGGCAACCGCACCTTTACATTAACCCTTTCATGCCCGAAATGTTAAACTGCTCCCCATTAAAAACTTTTACATGAACCAAACACCAAAAAAACCACACAGAACACCATCTGCCCTGAATCTGTAATTACACACATATAACCTCAATCGGTTAGTTTTACTTTCACAGGACCTTTCCAAATGCTGGTTTCCAAATCCTTGTACTGGACCAGAATACCCAGAGTTTTAGTCATATAACCTGAACCTAATGCCTGACCATGTATTATAGCAGGGGGATCATTAAAGTCTCCTGTCAATCGCAAAAAAATCATAACATATACAGCTTTCTGTGTCCTTGCTACCGGGGTAAGTCCTTCTTCCTCCATTTTTTGTTTTTCCAACAACTGTTTCAAAGTTTGATGTGTTCGTTCAATAATAGCTTGTCCTGTAAGAGAATAGTGTCAATAGTAATGTGGACATACTTTAATTTCCCAAAAGAGGGTACATGAGTCACATCCATTTTTCAAAGCTGAAGAGGCTGGAGGCCTTGAGGGTTGCCTCCAAGGCCTATACCTACTGCTTGGTCTTGACAATCGGGATAAGATTGCACACTGCCTCGGGCATCTGTTAGGGACAGTCCAAACTGTCAAACTAACATTTTTGCTGATTGATGGAAGAAGGCATGGGATGCTTGAGCTTGTTGAAAGATATTTACAGAGGGTCCTGCCCATGCTGGGGCAACTAATTTATTCACTTTTTTATTGCCTTCACTAAGGCTTCCTGGAAGGCCTGAATGACTGCGAATAAGGTGTCCCTGCCCATGGCAGGGGGTTGGAACTAGATGATCTTAAGGTCCTTTCCAACCCTAACGATTCTATGATTCTATAATAAAATATGTACATTTACGAGTATTCACAAGATGTAATGAGATTTTTAACAAGATCCACAACCTGTGATTAGCAACTTCTTGTAAAATTGCCCTTTCTATACGTTGAACAATGCCTACAACATATAAAGATTCGCAGACAATATTAAGAGGGGTGTCAGGCCATTGCTGAAATACTGCAACAACAGCACTGAGCTCTAGTGTTAGTAGCGAATCGGAAAAACGACTAAGTATCTTCTGCTCTTTCCAGCCATCATCTGTTTGCCAAACATATCCGGCTGTGTGATTGATTTTGCTTGCATCTGTAAAGACAGTTAATCCTACAACAGGTTTACTAGAATAAAAGTTAACATATTCAAACTGATTATTCTTTAGCATTGTAAACATCTTATGAGGTGGAAAATTTATATTAAGAGGACCAACAAAACCTATCAGAGCAGACTGAAAGAGCTAGATTGTTGTGCCCAGTCTAACCATACCCTGGTAAGTGGCAAACAAATTTGTGATGGATCACAGCCCATAATTTCCTGACAACGTGAACGACCTCGTACAATCAAAAGAGCAAGTACTTCCAACCGAATAGTTACAGTTTTATGTAACTGATAAGGCAGGAAAATCCATTCTAAAATGCATAAAGGATCAGTCTTTTGAAGATCTCACTGTACTAGTAGACTAAATGGGTGATACTGTTGACAATAGACAGAATAACCTGCAAATCTGGATTCCATTGAGAAGCATAAGAGGTAGTGATTTTTTTCATGATGTGATCTAAGGCCTCATACTGAGCTTTTGATAGAACTCTTTTTTGTTCTGCCTTTGACTCACCCTTTAAAAGGGGCATGAGAACAGTCAGATCATCATTTGTGATGCCACACAAAGGGCGGATCTATTGAATATCACTCATCAATTTCGGCATGTCAGACAAGGTTTTTATCTGTGTGGTAATTTTCACTTTTTGAGGCCTAATTTCAGTTCCGGAAATGATCCCCCCCCCCCCCCCCCCCCCCGATATTTCCAAGGGGCTTCACGTTGTACCTTGTCTGGTGCAATTACCAGTCCTGCTTTCTCTAATTCTGATTGTAGCAGGCAGAGCAGATAGTCCTTGTTTAAATCTTTGCCTGCAATTAGGATATCATCCATATAGTGATAGATTATGCATTTTTTGTCGGATCGGTTGCAATGCCCAGGCAACATACAGTTGACAAGTAAGAGGACAATTTTTCATACCTTGAGGTAAAACAACACATTCATATCTCTTAGTAGGCTCTCCTTTGTTAATGGCTGGGACAGAGAAAGCAAATTTTCTCACAGTAACTTGGATGTAGAGGAATTGTGAAAAAACAGTCTTTTAAATCAATTATTATTAAATCCCAAACCTGAGGTATGATAGAAGGGCTAGGCAAGCCAGATTGCAAAGCAACGACATTCACTTGTCTTGCGGTCAAATTCGGCCGGTTTGAAAACCGGACATTACTTCCTTCCTTCCTTCCTTCTTCCCTTCCTTCTGTCTTTCCTTCTTCCTTCCCAGACTGCTAGACTGCTAGCCGGCCTTATCGGACTGACCTTCCTTCCTTCCTTCCTTCCGTTCTTCCCTCCTTCCTTCCTTCTCCCTTCCTTCATTCATTCCTTCCCTCTGTCCTTCTTTCTGTCCTTCCTTCTTTCCCTCCTTCCCTCCTTCATTCCCAGACTGCCAGCTTCCACTACCAGACCCTCCTTCCCTCCTTCCCTCCTTCCTTCCTTCCTTCCCTCCTTTACAGGGCCCCCACTAGCGGGGACCCGGGATACAGGGCCCCGACTAGCGGGGACCCGGGATACAGGGCCCCGGCCGACGGGGACCCGGGATACAGGGCCCCAGCCGACGGGGACCCGGGATACAGGGCGCCGACTAGCGGGGACCCGGATACAGGGCCCCGGCCGACGGGGACCCGGAATACAGGGCCCCGGTTTAACGGGGACCCGGATACATGGCCCCGGTTTAACGGGGACCCGGATACAGGGCCCCGGTCGACGGGGACCCGGATACAGGGCCCCGGTCGACAGGGACCCGGATACAGGGCCCCGACTAGCGGGGACCCGGGATACAGGGCCCCGACTAGCGGGGACCCGGGATACAGGGCCTCGGTCGACGGGGACCCGGAACGGCGAGTGAGCGGCGCCGGCGGCAGCGGCCGGGAAGCGCGGGCAATGCTGCTGCGGTGGCGTGACGGACCCGAGTGCTTGGACTAACCGAAAGAAATCCGCCGCTGGGGCGAACCAGACGCTGCTGCGTCGGGAGGCCGATCCGGAGACCGAGGTTACAGGACGACCCAGAAGAAGACAATCCGGAAAAGGCTGGCCATGAAAATGGACCAAGAGGTAGCCCTGGACTTATTACAGTGCTTCTTATAAAAGCGGGGAACTGAGCCCTGAACTTTTTACAGTGCTTTTTATAAAAGCGGGGAATTGAGCCTGAGACTCTAAAGCAGCTAGCAGGTCTAGTGGCTAGGGAAGGCTAAGAGATTTTTTTTGCAGATCCTAATACAATATTTGAGGAGAGTGAGTGGCGAAAGTTTGGTGATGAACTATTTGACTCAGTGCTTAATGATTATAAAAAGGCAAAGAAACTCGGTAAACCACGGAGGGAAGTAATGAACTGTATAAAAAGATACAAGGCAGAAAACTGCCTCGGTAGCAACGGAGAAACTAGGAACAGACGTCCCCAGTCGGTTGAAACCGGGGGAAGTTTACAACTCGTTTCCCCCCCCCAACTCGCGGGAGCACAGGGTTTCCCACCCCCCCCACCCCGCACCCCCCCCCCTTCCTTTTCTCCCCCTCCATCAGAAGGTGCCGCGGAGGAGGTATAACCCCCTGCTCCCCCACCACCCCAGTTCCGAAAGTAGGGACTTTGAAAAGGACAGAGAAAGTATATTAGAAGGTATACGCATGATAAATGTCGAGGAATCCGAAAGAAAGAGGGCGGTGCCTCGGCGCCGGATCGATTGCGGCGCCACTGTGAAGCACGCAGTAGAAAATAGGGATCATGCGCTAGCGGGAGATTTAAAGGAACCGCGAGCCTCTCCAACCCACTACACCCTAGAGTGAAAAAATTTTTAACTCAGTCATGGAGGAGCCAGGTCTGCAGATGGCCACATACCGAACGAGAGACATCTGATAAGAAAGACACAGCTGCAAGCAGCGGAGACCCCGAGTTCGGCGCAGGATCAGCCCCCGAATCCCCTGAATCCGAGCCAGATTTGTATCCTCAGCTTCCAGACCCTGACTCTTTGTCTCCCGGGTCAGTCTGCCCAGACTTACTGGCCCTGGAGACGCTCAGTTGTAACAATGGGTAACCAAATATGTGATCATTACTGGGGAATTTTCTGCAATGGGCACCTTTACATATCCTGTGTTTACTACACAGCAGGGGGCTAAAGAGTGGGAAGCTCTTGATCTCAAAATAGTTAAGGAGGCCTGACAAACAGTGACCACCTATGCGTTAAAATCCTCTTATACTCAAGCTGTATATGTTACGATTTTTTCTTGCAATTGACAGGGGGAGCCCATACAGTTTCTCTGTGATACTCATGTATTAGAAATTGGTAAATATAAGTATGTCCAGGTTTCTATCAACCCTTGGAGACCTCTGTAGATACTGCTGGCCACTTCTTCCAGCACAGGCTGGCCACCTGTGTCGGAATGAGTGTGCATTTTGGTCAGTATAAAAGCCCAAGACTCATACGATGTGGGGGAGGCAGAGCCTCTGCAGGGACGCCCGCTAAGGTTGAGCCTGCCACCTCGCACTGCAATGATGCTTCTCGGAGCTGGTTTGCTGTTAGTCTCCACAGGGTCCTTCTGCCGCATTCTGTAAATGGGACTGTAGTGGGAGTAATGATGGCTTTTGCAGGGACTAAAAAAAAAAAAATAAAAAATAAAAGAGTGGGGGAGAGAGAGAGAGTAATGATGCTGCACTTAACCTGTCTAACCTGTCTACTTCTCAAGAACTGAAGAACTGATAACCTGGGGGAGGGGGTATATTTGTGTCCTCCTGCCTACAGGTCCATGGTGACTGCCTGCAAAGTTTGTCAAGCCTTGCCATGAGCTGGACAGACGAACGGATAAACCTGATGCCTCAGCTACAGGAGCTGACCGTGATTACCCCAAGCAGAATGAGATGGAGGAAGATAAAGAACAAATAACTGCAAAACATCACTTGGGGGCAACTGAAAAGTAACATCCTGAATATGTGTGCTTGTAAAATAGCTATTATTAGAGGTTGTGATTTTGTGTATAAAACCACCTGTATTTACTAGCTAGTTGCTAATAAGAAACTGCACCTTGTATTGTATAGATTTGTCACTTGTAAAAGAGATGTTAGAGTATGGAAATTTGCAGTAGCTGCTAGAAAATGCTAAGGCAAAAGCTAGAAAAATTTTAATACAATGGTAGTGTTCTAAAGCAGGTGATGGAACAAATTTAAGAGGGTGGGAGAATTCCAGTGGTAAGAAATTTCTTTGGCTAGTCCTTCACTGCCATCAGCATCTTCAACATGCTGCTGCACCCTGTAATAGTTACTCTGCTAATGTAAATCTGTGTGTGCCTTGCTGTAGTAGCGACTTTTTACTGGATAAAACAAAAGGGGGGAGACGTGGAGACAGTGTTCTCACAGGAGAATGCATAATTGGTACATAAACTTTGAATAGTCCTGAAAGATACAGCAAGGCCATGGGAGGCCCGAAGAAGCTTAAGCAAGCAAGATAAGAGGCTGGAATTCACCAAGTTAATGAGAACTGTGGACTGTTGGCAAGCTTTCAAGGTTGAGTTCTCACACCTGTGTTTAACCAATTATATTTTAGTCAAGGGTCTTCAAAACATGTATCCAATCATAATATGCCAAATCACTGTAAGTGCTTCAGCTCAACTAAGCAGACTGGGTTGCTGAGTTGCTAAGCAGACAACTCTACATCGAAGGCAATTCCTGATTTGTTTTGATGTTGCCTCTGTATGATATGCAACACTGCAGAACCTTTTGTTGTTGGAACAGGGACATGGATGTGAAGAGTTTGATGGAATGTGTTGTATGAGTCTCTCTGATTATGCTAATTCGATGCACGCACAGCTGAGAACCCTGGCTCAGCTTACCCAGCAATAGTAAATGAGCAATATCCTAAGAATAACTAGATGGTTCTCTTCACGGGGCATTACAGGTTGAGTCAAACACTGTTGTTTGAAGTATTGCACTTATGTATCATTGTTAGGTTAATCATCGTAGCTATTAGACTTGTTTATAGTTGTGTGATAAAACAGGTGAACAGAATAACCCATAATGTCTGAACCTGGGAGGAGAATGTGGAGGAAGCTGTGGGGGCTAACCAATACTGTTATGCCAAGAAGGAGTGGCTGAATACCACTCCTATATATGTGTGAACTGCGTCACAAATAAAGTAGAAGTTGCTTATCACCCATATTGGGTTGGCCTGTCTGCTTCTCCTCCCCGCTTACATATACTGGGCGTGACATGCTGTGGTATGGAATACCCCTTTGGCTACTTTGGGTCAGGTGTCCTGTTTCTGCTTCCTCCTGGCTTCTTGTGCCCTTCCTCACTGGCAGAGCATGAGAGACTGAAAAGTCCTTGATCGGCTAAACATTACTTAGCAACAACTAAAACATTGGTGTGTTTTCAGCGTTGTTCTCAGACTAAAGTTGAAAACACAGCACTGAACCAACTACTCAGAAGGAGAGAAATAATTGTTACAGCTGAACCCAGGACATCTTCACAGGGGGTCTTGGAAGTTGAAAGTTTAGTTAATCAACAGGGTGTTAAAACTGCAGGATTTGATATGTGCTATTTAAGTGTTTGTTCTTTGACTTTTCCTGGATGATTTTGCACCCTTTTCTTCTTCAAATCCTGGCTTTACTGGTGCATTTCTATTTCTCAGAGCAAAACTAAATGAACCAAGAGGTAGTCTGTAAATAAATAACCCACTTCTAAATATGGTGTTTTGTCAACAGAAAGTAGCTTAACTTTATTGTTAAGATTTGTGATGTGTAAAATATGTTGGAAAAAGTTCATCCTTCAGGAACGTGGTTGGATCAAGCTAAGACAATGATTTAAGAGCTTAAATTAAAGGTGTTTCCAAACATGGGATTACAGCTAAGCATTGCTGTGAAGGATGTGCTTTCCTGAAGCTATTAGGATAAATACCCATTAATACACACACTGCTGTCATCTCAAAAGAAGTAAGAACGTACTTACTTATGCAGTGAACAAAACGCATATTTCCAGGCTAGATTTCTGTGCTCAAAGAGGTACTATGTTTTCCTGGAGTGTTTTTGTTTGTTATCTATGTGCTGTGTAGCAAGGAAGTAGAGTGTCAGATATGGGATGGTATATAGGTGTTCTTCTGTGAGTAGGTGATTTGCTTCTTGGGGTATTTGGCATGACTTGCCCTCACTTGCCTTCTTTCAGTTCTTCTCAGTGCAAAATTTCCAGCTGAGCTGTTTCTTGCCGTATGTTTTTCCAGACAGGAAGATGCAAATTACTTGCTGTGATTTTTGTCACAGAAATGCTGATTTAAAGACTTCTAAGGAAGTACAAGAGCTACAATATTAATACCAAAGAAGCATTGTCAACATCAGTGCTAGGCACTCTAGAAACACTTCTAAATACAGAGGCAGTACTGCAGTGTGTGTATGGGGAAGTTTTCTTCATCTGAGTTCAGGGTTTTGAGAAATCAGTATGTGCTTTTGGAGGATAGCAAGAGCTGCTAAGAGCTGAGCACTCTGAAAAAATTTATTTGGATGTCAGTGGACAGTTTTTTGGCTTCATCTGTCTTGCAAATATAACCCATTGTTTCTGGGAACTCTTAACTCATGAAACAACTTACTTTCTCATTTAGTATTTTTTATGGGTAGCTATGATTTTTATCTGTGGCACTATTATATTTGTTACAATTATGAAGTTATTTGTGCTATGCTTATTTTAAATTGAAACTATACAGACCAATTAGAATATTTGGGGTCATGAAGAAGGAAATGAGAGTAGTTGGTGGGAAACTCACTATATTCTAGCAAGCATTTCCTTCTGTTTTTTCAATCATTCTTTTGCTGAGAATTTTATGGAAGTAGGAAAACATTTTTTCCCAAAATAAAATGAACTGGGGGGAATCCCCGGGTCTAAATTTGAAAGAATTTAGTGTGCAGTGGCAGAGATTGAAGCTATCTGACAACAAAATGATTCAGGTCTGTGACAGAATATTTGGAAAGTAAAATGATATTGTTTTAAAGCTCAAATTCACACATTCAAGCTGGCAAAACCTTTAGCAGGAACACAGTGTTGTCATCAGAAGAAAACTGTGGTTAGTTTAGCCAAGGTTTTGTTTTGTGGAGGGATATCATGAGCAGGGCATGCTTCCATGCATAGTTAAACATCTCAACACCTTTGCAAATCTGACCCTTGCTGCCGAGTCCAGAGAATCAGTTTTTGCTGATGGATTCCAAGTGTGGGTTGCATAAGTTTCTCCTGAGGGACACTAGCAGACTTCATGGGCTGCCAGCTCCCAGAAATATGCCCTTGGATTGCATGCACATATTTGGATATTTTGTGCAAATGAATGTGAAGATATTCAACTGTGATGGCCCATCCTAGCTGTCTTGGCTTTCTATGTGCTTTAAGCACCTGTGAGCTCAACGATCATTTAAACAAGCAACATGAGAAGTAGGCTCTGTCCTGGAAGCCTTTATGAACAAGCTTGGGTCAGAGACCCCTCTGGCTGCGCAGATTAATTTTTCAAATGTCTTCTGCCTACCAGCCTCAATACCTGGAGGGGCCAGTGGATCTATTGTACTAAACATTGATTGGTTGTGTTCACAGCCTTCCACAATGGATGCAGCAGCATTGTCTGTCTCCATCTTGAGCCATATGTTCCTACTGATACAGAGGGTTGACCAATGTACAGGGGGGTAGAACAGGGATATTGTACAAGGGGGTTAGAGGAATTTGCTTGCTTAAACAAAAGTATTGTCTGTTGTAAATGTCTGCTAAGCAGAACAAAGGCACCTGGTGCTATTGATAAGCAAAAGCAGACACCTGGTCCTATTGGTAAGCAGCTATTGATAAGGAAAAGCAGACACTTGGTCCTATTGATAAGCAGCTATTGATAAGGAAAAGCAGACGCCTGAATCTACTAACAAGGGGAGAAGCAGATGGTTTATGGCTGGGATACCGGGCCAAACCCTAAGGCCATATGTGAAGACTGAAAGGTGAAAAGTGCAAGGAGAGGAAGACTCATTTACTTCATCTTGAAGACCCCTACCCACAGGAGGAAGACTCAGTTACTTCATCTTGAGACCCCTGCCCATGACCAGAGGGGGCGATGCGCAGGCGCAGAGGACCTTCTGGCTCATTATAATACGAAGCGGGGATAGGATATGAATATGTATAGGCGTGTTGTGCAACCTTATGAATATGTATAACTTTAGAGGATAAATGTAGAGGGAAACAACACTGAGGTACGCATGACTTTGAGGAATTATCCCTATGCGTCTCAGCGCTGAATAAAAGCATACCTACTTTACAACTTTTAACGAGTTGTGGAGTTTATCCACGCATCACTACATCAGTTGGTGTGTGCAGATGGGTAGCTGTGTGAAGCAGAATTAAACAGCAGACCTATCATGCTCTCCAATCTCTGTCTGCCCTTCCCTCATGTGCCATACATTAGAACTGCACCACTTCTGCTGCCAGGGAAATCAAAAGTGGTGCCTGGCTTGGCCTGCGCTGTATCAGGGGTCAGCATTACTCATTCTGTCAGAGGACAAACACATCTTTCATTTTGCCCAGCAAAATATTGAAAGTGGCCACGTTCACTATTCTGGAATAACAGAGACTAAAGAGAGCCCCGATGTTCCAGCAGAGCCATTGCAGAAGTCCATCTGCCACTATGTTGTTTTGGGACCAAACCAGCTGTCATAAGAGTGGATGCTCAGGGTTAAGTGTTGGGAGATTTGTATTGGCACTCAGCACCCAAGACTGTTTTCTTTAGGTTTGTCATGGTTTAAGCCCTGTCAGCAAGCCAGCCACACAGTTTCTCTCTCCCCTCCCCCCCTTTCTTCCCTTCCTCTGCTCCCGGAGGGATGGGGAGGAGAATCAGAAGAATGCAACTCCCACAGGTTGAGATAAGAACAGTTTAGTAACTAAGGTATAACACAAATCACTACTGCTACCACCAGTAATAATAATGCTAAAGGAAATAACAAGGGAAGAGAATATAACACCTCACCCCCCGCCGACTGATAACTGACCCCCCCTAGCCCAACCGAACACCAACCAATACCTAGTCCAACCCCGCAGTCAACTAGCCCTTCCGGCTAACTCCCAGTTACCTCCTGGGCATGACGTGCTGTGGTATGGAATACTTCTTTGGTCAGTTTGGGTCAGGTGTCCTGTCTCTGCTTCCTCCTGGCTTCCCCTCCTCCCTGGCAGAGCATGAGGCTCACAAAGTCCTTGGCCAGACTAAACATTTGATTAGTAACTAAAAACATCGGTGTTATCAGTGCTGTCCCCAGGCCGAACATCAAAAACACAGCACTGCACCAGCTGCTAAGAAGGAGAAAAAATGACTGCTACTGCTGAACCCAGGACAAGGTTTCTGTCAGAAAGGGGCCATGTTTCATTTCTCAGCTCCTTTCCTATAGCCCGGTAATTGTGTGCCAGAAGAATTCATCTACCTTGCTGTCCTCTTTCCCCAAGGCTTTCCCAGCCATGGCCGAGAGTAGGCAGGATTGTTAAATGATGAATTGCTTTTGGTGTAGCTATTTTTAACCTGAATCACTTAAATTACTGAGTTTATAGCACAGACCCACAAACACTTCTGTTGGCCAACCCCAGAGGGCTGAAGTATGGAACTGGCCTGGGAATTGGTGATCAAGGGGTAATAGGAAAATTCTTCAGCTGGCTTCACTGCCAAAGCCAATCATTTAGCTAAATCCCAACACTCGGTACAAAGTTTGCAAACATCAATAAATGGTTTGGCCTTGACTTTATAGGGATGGGGGGAGCTTCCACCACTGGGTTTGCGCAGGTCCACATAACTGTGTCAAGCAGACTTGGAGTAGAACCCAAGTCCCTTGCATCCTGGCTTAGCATAAAGCAGTAGGTTAGGCTAGGAAGGAGTGACCGGACTGCACAGGACCAAGAAATGTGCAGCTTGTTTGAAAGAGAGGAGGAATATCTTTGGCCTCTTTTCATATGGAAATAAATCATTGCAATCCTCCACAACTCACAAAACAAAAGAAACTTTTTGCATGATCATAATTAGCAACACATTGTACTGCCACAGAGCTCTTTTGTTTGCTGTTTTGCAACAGAGCAGAGCAAGCTTTTTCCTCTCCTCTGCCACCCACTGCCATCTTTGCCCTTTTGGCTCTCTCTCCCTGAACCCCAGAAAAGGTAGTGAATTGGTTTGTTGATTTGAAACTCTGAAATCCCAAACTGAGTTTCTGCCTTTTCTTCACATAAAAAAAGGGAAAAATAGGGAAGGATTTAGGATTTAGGATATTTGGCCCAGCTGAAAGATTCTCCTAGACCTCAGGGAAACAACCTGTAAGGTAAAACCTCTGTCTCTTTTGTGGCAGAAGGATGTCAGTTGACAGTGTCAGAACTTGTCTGATGTAGTTTTTTTACAGAATGTTTTCTATTACAAAACAAATCCAAGTGCCAAATCATCTGCCTTTGTTGCTTGTAAATTGTTGCTGTAAAGGCAATTTCCTGTTATATCTGCATGGGGCTGAATTTAAGGTATTGATAGGTTCACTTCATGGTGGTGTTTGATCAGAGCTTCAGCTTTTATAGAAAACAGCAGTTCGTAGCCCTTATGAAGATGTTTCTGCTGTTGTAACTACATCTTCCTGAGTTTGTAGGGAGACTGAAACAGTAGCTCCAAGAGTTCCAGTCAGATGCCAAAAACTGCTGGTCATTCTAGTGAGAGGAGAGGCCATGTTGAAGCCTGGCCAGGAAAAGTCTTTTAGAGAGTATGCTGGCCCCTGGATTATCTAAACCCTTTCATTGGTTTGTTCTTGAAAGACTGGGAGTTCCAGAGACCATCCTCTCAGTGCCCTTTTCTTTGGTTCCCTTAATCTACAAAATGGTGAGGGTTTGCCCTTGGTAGCATCAGTCTTTCAAACTAAACACCCAGTCCATGCCTTGGGAACTGAGTTTAGTTTCAGGGTGAAAGGAACTGTACACATACTTGGTAAGAGGTTGAGGTCATGCTTTGGGCCCAGGAATGATTAGTTGCATGAGAATAGAAAAATGCTTTTCCTGTTTGGTTTAATTAGCATTGCACATATAAATTTGACAGAGGACAAAAAATGTTCTTAATTGTTAGCCAGTGAAAACAAAGTAAGATGGCTTCAGCCACTGATTTGATGTTGTAACACCCAGGGAAGGGGAGTTTGCTGTCAAACACCTTAGTCTAAATTCTTGGCTGAGAAAATCAAATTAGTCCAAGAATCCACAGAGCAATAACTCTTCAAAATCTGAAAATGGCATGTACCTTTTAGAGTACAGAGACTCCCAGAGCCCCAAAGGAAGTCCTTACCTCTCTGTCCTGGCTGCCAGATAAGGCCAGATTTGTTCAGAAATTGTCCTCAACCATAAAGCTTGCTTGTTTAAGGGTCCTGATCCCAAACACATTGACTCTGGGTCTGCAGAATGGAGGTGGTCTCTCCCATACTGGTTAGTCCTATTGGGCTGTTTGATATTATATTAACAAGATAGAAATAGGACAGGCTTTATGTAAATTATAATTTTATTTGGTTTCAGCCTGAAATAAAACTTGCTTGTTTGCTCCTCAGAAGAGGAGCCCTGGAAATGTTTAACAGACTTCTGTTGACTGGCTTTCCTGTTACCTTAACCTAACATTGTCCCAACCCTGTATTAGATTTTAGTCAAGTCACTTCAGAGCTGGGCTACTGTCCCTGGAGATCTGTGAATTTTAGACTTGATGTGGTGCAGCCAGATCCAAACTCACTTTGACTGTAATTGTAGGGGCTCTGAGATATGAGGGAAATCTGAGCTGGGAGATCTGCGGGCATATTCTAGCCAGGATATGCTGGTGCCAGTCCAATGCAGCCTGCTGCAAAATATAGAAGCTCATAAGCTTGGGTGCAGTACCCTGCTATAGTGGCTTGCTCATGCTGTGTGGGCTACTAGCTTGGGTCTCTGCTAGCTCAGGTGTTGCTTCCCTAGGCTCTGTTTTGCTCCCTAAATTTAAGAATTGGATCTTGTGTTGATGGATGTTCTGCTTGTCCAGCAGCCAAGTACGAATTATTCCTCCTTCTAACTGCAGTTTGCAAGCCAAGAGCTAGACCATATTAGATAGGGAACCACTGCATTTCCTGCCAGTCACTGAGTGCAGCCTGGGGTATCTCATGCCTGAGATGGATAGGGTTCAGCTGTTGAAAGGAAGAGCCCTTCCAGAACAGCTGCTTGTGAACTGGGGGTGGATGGAAGGGATAGAGGGTTCAGAGTTTTGAAGTATAGTGTCTGGGTGTCCTTCCGTTCCGTGACCCAACCCTGCAGATTGGTGTGGGTTCTGATGGGTAGCTGTCAGTGGTGCATGAAGTCGAATGACAAGAGGGAGAGAGAGGCTATGATGTACTGATGTGCTACAACCACAGAATGTGCTTCCAGCTGAGCCCACATTCAGAGGAGCTCTGCTACAAGGCATGCTCCCCATCTGCAAACTTGACACCATCATCCCTCCCCATTGTATCACCCAGCCTATGGGATATCCTGTTTTGGAGGAAAAGAGCACAAGGAGGTTTGCAGAATGAAAGTGCCTGATGGTCTGATGAATTGTAGGCATGTAAGGTTCTGCCAGAGCAGGAGCACAGGCCCTTGGTCAAAGCAAATATTAAGGGATAATGATAAGAATACAAATCTGAAAGCATTCTGATAAATAAATGTCAAAATCTAATAGTTCTGAGTTTGGTTTTGATTTTCTGGATGGATCTACATTGTGCTGCTTGCTTAAAGAGTAACTAATGTTTATTTTTGTTCTGCAGTGTTTATTTAGGGAGCAACTTCATAATCAGGCCAGCAGGTAGTAACATTTTGAATACTCTGGCACTCTGAATGGTAGCAATATAATAAGGTTCCTCTCTTTTTATGGTGCAAATGGGTCCTCATGGTCATCATCTATTTCTGGAAGGCAAGAAATCTCATAATTGCATCTGTCTTCCTTCTTTTTAGGTCAGCTCTGAGATGCTGGGAAAAATCCCCATCCTAAAGAGTCTTCGTTACAGAGAGAAGCAGACTGGCAAGGATGTGACCCTCTGTGGAGTATACAGGGATGATTCGTGTCAGCAACTTAGAAGTCCTTGTAACCATTGCACTTTGTCTGGAATTGGAACCCCTTGTGACCATTGTACCATGTGTGGAGAATATAGGAATGATCATTATTATAGATGTTCCTGTCAATACAATGATGAAAGGGAAGAGGAGACAAAGGAATAATCCCTCTTACTCAATGCTTTACTGCTCAAAAAGAGCTTTGTTTAACTGCTTGAATGTCTTTAGGGGGTTAGATAACCAAGAGATACATCCTGTTACAGGATGTTGTGAAACTTGGGTACTAGGCAAATAGCCATATAAGGTATAAAACAAAATGCTAAGTCTGCGGCTAAGCTTGTAAGCGTTTTCCTGTTAATACGTTACCAAGAAGTTCAGCAACGTCTTCACTGGAGAAAAAACTCAGCAACAAGAAAAGAACAATGGAAAGGAGCCATGTCGACATCCAGGTAAAGAAGACGACGGATTGGCTAAAACCCAAGACTGAGAAGTATAAGAGATTATACCCCAAAGATCTCGGTGTGCGTCTTTGGTGAAGCGGAGACTCCCCTGCGCACCCAGCGCTGCTTGATTATTGCCTCTCCATATTAATCAATTGTAATAAAATAATTGAATTAGACCATGGCTGAGACGAAGTTTTTTATAACACCTCCAAGATGAACATTCAGACTTGGCAAATACCAACACACCATCAGCATTAAATGAGAGGGCCATGGCTGAAAATACAAGACTGCAGGCTGCTATGGGCTCAGCACACTGTGTGGAAAGTGTTTCTTTAAGTCTCAGATTTAGAGGGATCTGGCATGATTACTACTGTGTACCTGGGGAACATAATTCCCAGCATAAGAGTGAGCGAGTTGAAATGTGCTTTAAGGGAATTCCATGCAACTCCTTCACGAATGAATTGGCAAGGAGCACAGCACAGGGCTCTTCTCAATTACAAGGATAAAGCAACTGCAGAGAGTGCTGTATCCTCTTTGAAAGGCTTGAGCCTCCGGAGTTATCCTTAGTGAGTTGAGCTGGCCAATAATCAGAAAAACAAAGGGCAAGTAGTAGAAATCAATAGTCAGAAATGAATATGAATAGAAGGGGGAAAACAGAGGCATTTTCATTGTTTTGTGAGAAGCCAACCTAAGTTTTCAAGGATATTAGTATATCCTCTGATTTCTGCAGGCTAAACAACAAAGTGCAGGCAGCTTTTCAAACAAATGAGGCATACATCTCACAGCTGACTTGCCGGGCTCATTTCTGCAGTTGTACATGCAGAATGTATTTGTCAAGACAGATGACAGAGGGGACATCTGTGACTAGTGGAGTCCCTCAGGGGTCAGTGCTGGGACTAGTGCTGTTTAATGTTTTCATCAACGACCTGGATGAGGGAACTGAATGTACCCTCAGCAAGTTTGCTGATGATACTAAACTGGGAGGAGTGGCTGACACACCAGAAGGCTGTGTTGCCATTCAGCAAGACCTGGACAGGCTGGAGAGTTGGGTGGAGAGGAGCTTGATGAAATTCAACAAGGGCAAGTGTAGAGTCTTGCATCTGGGGAAGAACAACCCCATGTACCAGTACAGGTTGGGGGCTGACCTGCTGGACAGTAGTGAAGGGGAAAGGGACCTGGGGGTCCTGGTGGATAGGAGGATGACCATGAGCCAGCAATGTGCCCTTGTGGCCAAGAAGGCCAATGGCATCCTAGGGTGCATTAGAAAGGGTGTGGTTGGTAGGTCAAGAGAGGTTCTCCTCCCCCTCTACTCTGCCTTGGTGAGGCCGCATCTGGAATATTGTGTCCAGTTCTGGGCCCCTCAGTTCAAGAAGGACAGGGAATTGCTTGAAAGAGTCCAGCGCAGAGCTACAAAGATGATTAAGGGAATGGAACATCTCTCTTATGAGGAGAGGCTGAGGGAGCTGGGACTCTTTAGCTTGGAGAAGAGGACACTGAGGGGTGACCTCATCAATGTTTACAAATATGTAAAGGGTGAGTGTCAGGATGATGGCGCTAGGTTTTTTCAGTGATGTCCAGTGATAGGACAGGGGGCAGTGGGTGTAAACTGGAGCATAGGAGGTTCCATGTGAGCATCAGGAAAAATTTCTTTACTGTGAGAGTGACAGATCACTGGAACAGGTTGCCCAGGGGGTTGTGGAGTCTCCTACGTTGGAGGTATTCAAGGCCTGCCTGGACAAGTTCCTGTGTGATATACTCTAGGTTACCCTGCTCTTTCAGGAGGGTTGGACTAGATGATCTTTTGAGGTCCCTTCCAACCCTTAGGATTCTGTGATTCTGTGACATTTCTTTGAACAGTTATCCACAAAGTACCCATACTCTGTATTTGTTTTTTTTTTTGAGGGGGAGTTGATTTGCTGTTTGGTTTGTACATTTTTTAGGCCTGGATCAAAAACTTGCTCCTTGGTAGCTGTGTGCAGCCATGTGAGTGAGGTGATTATGTTCTGTGTCCTGGGTTCAGCAGTAGCAGTCATTTTTCTCCTTCTTGGTAGCTGATGCAGTGCTGTGTTTTGACTTTCAGCTTGGGAACAGAGCTGATAGCGATGTTTTGGTTTGGCCAAGGACTTTGTGAGCCTCATGCTCTGCCAGGGAGGAGGGGAGGCTGGGAGGAAGCAGAGACAGGACACCTGACCCAAACTGACCAAAGAGCTATTCCATACCCAGGAGGTAACTGGGAGTTAGCCGGAAGGGCTGGGAGACTGCAGGGTTGGAGGAGGTATCGGTCGGTGCTTGGTCGGGCTTGGGGGGCGAGTTATTGGTCGGCTGGTGCTGAGGTGATGTATTCTCTTCCCTTGTTGTTTCCTTTATCATTATTATCATTGGTGGTAGCAATAGTGATTTGTGTTTTACCTTAGTTACTAAACTGTTCTTATCTCAACCTGTGGGAGTTGCATTCTTTTCGATTCTCCTCTCCGTCCCTCCGGGAGTAGGGGAGGGGAAAGAAGGGGGAAGTGAGCGAACGAATTACCTGACTGGGTTTAAACCACGACAGTTCTTTTGGCGCCCAACGTGGGGCACGAAGGTTTGAGATAACGACAGATCTGACTGGATTAATAGTCACTCGTCACAATGCTGATTTATTGGCTCTCAGAGTTGTTCTTGTTGATCTCACAGCTTCAGACCGTTGTAACTTACTTAGAGCCGGTATTTGCTGTGATAGTGTTTATCAAGTGTGGGGCCTGGGCTAAGGTTCTTGTCTCACTGTGCTTTATGGCAATGACTTGTAATACGGGTGGGCTCCAGCAGCAGGGCGGGACGGACGTGGCCGTGGACTTGTACCTGGCCGTCCGGCTGCTCTTCACCGGCCTGGCCCTCGCCCTCCTCTCCATCTTCGTGAGGCTGCGGGGAGCCGAGGGGGAGCGGCCCCGGGAGCCGGCGGCTGCTGAACCGGCCCGGGAGAGCGGCCCCGGGGACCGAGCGGCGGCGGGAGCGGGGCCGGAGGCCGCGAGGGGACGGCTGCCGGTGGAGGAGGTCGGGGCGGTCGAGGAGCAGAAGGAGGCGGCTGCCGAGCAGCGGGAGAAGGCGGCGGAGGAGCCGAGCCCCGCGGAGGAGCCCAGCCCCGCGACGGCCGAGAGCATCCCCCGGAAGCCGCCCGCCGAGCCCCAGGAGGATGCAGGAGACCAGGCAGCATTTCCCAGCAAGGCAGAGGAGGAAGAGCTGGACTCAGGAAAAGAGAAGCTGGCGGTGGGAGAGCCGGCAAGCACAGCAGCTACACCAGCCCCAGTGACAAGTACAGCAGCATCGTTTGAGAGTTCTGAAGGTTTTGAATGGCCTTTGGGTACCCTTGGGACCTGCCTGCTGATTGTGATGGGGATCAGCATGTTGGCACACACACAGGCTGTGTTCTACCCATAACCATTTTGTCTGATCTCAAAAGTTAAGCAGAGTCAGGTTTGGGTCTTGTCTGGGGTTAGACAACAATATAGGGAGACCAAGAGATTTTCCCCAAGGCTGGACAGTCATGAGTGGCAGGGTGTGTGGGACAGTATGGGCAAGTATCTAGTCCACTGGGCCCCTCCAGTGCTTTGGAAGCGTCGGAGATGGAAGGCAGCTGTGTGGAGTCCCCAGCAACAAGCTGCAGAAACTGCTGAAGGGGACAGTGAATTATTTTGAGCCTGGTGGGCCCATGGCACTTCAGGCCATCAGAGCAGAGATGCAACATAGAGATGGACTCATGATCAAGGGGTGGACTTAGCAATGGACACTATTGCCCAGGTTATTCATGAGTGTGAACACTGCACACAGTCTCTCCTGCTCTGGAAGACTGTTACAAGAGATGGAGCCTGACATCATGGACCAGATGGACACAGCAGCTTTATAGGGACTGGTCCATGCACTAAGATAAGAGTGCACTGAAATAAGAGTGATGGTATATTGAAAATGTGGGATCTGAGCATGACGTGAATGGTATGGAATAAGGGGTGGATAATGTCCTGGGTTCAGCAGTAGCAGTCATTTTTCTCCTTCTTGGTAGCTGGTGTAGTGCTGTGGGAACAGAGCTGATAGCGATGTTTTGGTTTGGCCAAGGACTTTGTGAGCCTCATGCTCTGCCAGGGAGGAGGGGAAGCCAGGAGGAAGCAGAGACAGGACACCTGACCCAAACTGACCAAAGAGCTATTCCATACCACAGCACGTCATGCCCAGGATGTAACTGGGAGTTAGCTGGAAGGGCTGGGAGACTGCAGGGTTGGAGGAGGTATCGGTCGGAGCTTGGTCGGGCTTGGGGGGCGAGTTATCGGTCGGCTGGTGCTGAGGTGTTGTATTCTCTTCCCTTGTTATTTCCTTTATCATTATTATCATTGGTGGTAGCAATAGTGATTTGTGTTTTACCTTAGTTACTAAACTGTTCTTATCTCAACCCGTGGGAGTTGCATTCTTTTCGATTCTCCTCTCCGTCCCTCCGGGAGTAGGGGGAGGGAAAGAAGGGGGGGGAGTGAGTGAATGAGTTACCTGACTGGGTTTAAACCACAACATTCTGTCAGCTAAACGTTGTACCTGTAAATTTGTACTTGTGAGCTTGACAGCCAGCTGCAGAAAATCTGTTGTAAGGCTTACAATTCTGTTTATTAATAGCTTTTGCCTGTTGGGAGCTTCCAGCGTACTTTTAATAGAAATGGCTGGGGGGAGAGAGTGCCCTTTTTGTGCTCTTGAAGAATGGCTGTGTAAACACTGGCTCAGCCACTAAGTTCCAACAATAGCTATTACAATCAGGTGGAAGAGATGGTACCTCCTTTCTCAGCTTTGTTTTGCGAATTCAGCCCTTTGTAAACTTTGTATTTCATATTTCAGTCTGGCAGGGGAAAGTGAAGACCGGTTTTCTCCTCTGCTTTCCCCCAAAACATTTCAGGTGCCTCTTTTTCATGGATGCAGATAATTATTAAATAATTGCTTTTTCTGATTGTCTCTTACAATGTAGTGTGATTCTATTGGCTCTGTGAAATTACATGAATATTAATCATTGTAGTGGAAATGAAAAGCAGACGGACCACAGTCAAAACCTCTGGGTGCCTCGTCTGGTATTGAGTTGTTTGAAAAGTTGATGGAGATGGTAGCAAAGTCTGTTCCTGCTGTGCCTATGTCACCACCAGCATGGTTTTCCTGCACCCACAACATCAGACAGCAGTACTGGCAACTTCTCCTATTAAAAGGGCTGTCCAGTACCACCTTGAACAGTAAGATTTGCATGCACATGAACATTCACTTATGGTGTAAGAGAGCATGATGATTTATTTGGTATGGCTTTTATTACTACTTTTTTTTTTTTTCCTCCTTTGGTTTCCTATTCCTGAAAAACAAAAGTAGAATTTTGGCCGAACCATCCTTTATAAACAGAAGCACTTTTGCCATTGATGCTGGGCACATAGTCAAAGTAAGCGTCTAAAGGGATATTATTTTTAAGTTGGAAACTTTTTTTAACCAGAGGGTACTGTTAAGTGTATTTTAAGCACGTTATTATGCCTCAAGGGGCAGACATTTCATACAGTATTAAATAAAATGTTCTCATCATTATTATGTACTCTGTACACAGGGGCTCAAGGAAAGTGTTGCTTCAATTTCTTGTCAACAAAGGAAAGGTTTCTGAAAATAAATAATGCCACACTCTAAAATGCTCTTTTTCTATAGCTCACAATTATTTTAAGTATCAGTCTGAATTAAAACATAAGTAATTGCTGTGGAGTCCTCTGCATTTTGTTTCAATAGTTGTGCACTTCAAAGGTAAGAGTCAGGGGTTATGTTACTACTTATACATACTCATTATATCATGAGCTTAGAAAGCAGAGGAAAGAAAAGGAAAAAAAACAATTTACATGTCACTGCCTTCCCCTTCTAAATGATGGAAAATTAAATAATGTGACCATCTGATGTTATCTTTGACTCTTGCAATACTGCTTGCTTGGGTGAAGACACCCAGGTAACCTTCACAGTTAAGAAGTAGATATTCTGCCAAAGAAAACTTCCAGCATCACAAACTTCCCCTGTTGCATTACAGATGGAACCAGCCTTTTCTGGTCAAATTTGTGGGAATTTCATCTTCTACCTTATTTAATTTCTTAACAGTTGAAGTTTCAGTACAGATATGTTTACATGTTACATAAATGAATGATGTTGGCTTGCTCTGCTCTCAAGGCTGTGCAGAGTTGGGGCCAGGCGTGTCTAGATGGTTTTCTGTTTGGAGCTGTAGTTCTGTGTGTAACCCACAGGGTGAGCTGTGCGAGGTCTGTATCCAGTTGGGCAGATCTCTACAGTGTTTTTCCACCTATCACTTGTTTCTGTCATGTATTGCAACAGTGAAACATGGCCCTACTTTCCCAACAGGTAAGTAATGGTCCAAACTACACTATTGAGAAGATACTAAATAGACAGAGGTATGTGAATTTAATAAGGTTCAGAGAAGAAAAATAATTACTATAAGCTTAAGCTAATGAACCATTCATGAACATTTTGAATGGACTGGAATAATCACAGAATAGGGTTGGAAAGGACCTTAACATCTAGTTCCAACCTCCCCTGCCATGGGCAGGGACACCACACACTAGACCATGTCATCCAAGGCTCTGTCCAACCTGGCCTTGAACACTGCCAGGGATGGAGCATTTACCACTGCCTTCGGCAACCTGTTCCAGTGCCTTACCATCCTCACAGTAAAGAATTTCTTCCTTATATCTAACCTAAACTTCCCCTGATTAAGTTAAAACCCATTACCCCTTGTCCTGTCACTACAGCCCCTAATGAAGAGTCCCTCTCCAGCATCCTAATAGGCCCCCTTCAGATAATGGAAGGCTGCTATGAGGTCTCCACACAGCCTTCTCTTCTCCAGGCTGAACAGCTCCAACTTTCTCAGCATGTCTTCATACGGCAGGTGCTCCAGTCCCCTGATCATCCTCGTGGCCCTCCTCTGGACTTGTTCCAACAGTTCCATGTCCTTTTTATGCTGAGGACACCAGAACTGTACACAATACTCCAAGTGAGGTCTCATAAGAGCAGAGTAGAGGGGCAGGATCACCTCCTTCGACCTGCTGGTCATGCTCCTTTTGATGCAGCCCAGGATACCGTTGGCTTTCTGGGCTGCAAGTGCACACTTCCCGCTCGTGTTTATTTTCTCAGTGACCAACACCCCCAAGCCATTCTTCGCAGGGATGCTCTGAATCTCTTCTCTGCCCAACCTGTAGCTGTGCCTGGGATTGCTCTGACCCAGGTGTAGGACCTTGCACTTGGCTTGGGTGAACTTCATGAGGTTGGCATCAGCCCACCTCACAAGCTGTCAAGGTTCCTCTGGATGGCATTCTTTCCCTCCAGCATATCAACCGAACTACACAGCTTGGTGTCATCGGCAAACTTGCTGAGGGTGCACTCAATCCCAGTGTCCATGTCAGTGACCAAGATGTTAAACAAGACCGGTCCCAACATCGATCCCTGAGGGACACCACTTGTAACTGGTTTCCAACTGGACATTGAGCCATTTACCACAACTCTTTGCGTGGGGCCCTAGAGCCAGTTCTTTATCTACCAAGTGGTGCATCTATCAAATTGATGTCTCTCCAATTTAGAGACAAGGATGTCATGCGGGACAGTGTCAAATGCTTTACACAAGTCCAGGTAGCTGACGTCAACTGCTCTAAACCTGTCCATCAGTTCCGTAGCCCCATCACAGAAGGCCACCAAATTGGTCAGGCAGGATTTCCCCTTAATGAAGCCATGCTGGCTGTCACCAAGCACCTTGTTGATTTTCATGTGCCTTAGCATGCTTTCCAGGAGAATCTGCTCCAAGATTTTGCCAGGCACAGAGGTGAGACTGACTGCTCTGTAGTTCCCTGGGTCATCCATTTTCCCCTTCTTGAAAATGGGTCTTATGTTTCCTTTTTTCCAGTAGTTGGGAACTTCACCTGACTGCCATGATTTTTCAAATATGATGGACAGTGTCTTAGCAACTTCATTCACCAGTTCCTTCAGGACCCATGGATGGATTTCATCAGGTCCCATGGACTTGTGCACATTCAGGTTCTTAAAATGATCTTTAACCTGATCCTCCCTACAGTGGGCCTAATGATGCTATGATAGTTGTATTTCCAGCTTATGAAGACTGAATAGAGAGCAGACCTGAGGAGAAAGACTTGGGAGTGTTGGTCAATGAGAAACTCAACAAGACCTGGCAGTTTGTGTTTGCAGCCCAGAAACCAGCCATGTCCTGGGCTGCATCCCCAGCAGCATGACCAGCAGGCCAATGGAGGATATTTTCCACCTGTATTTTGCTCTGGTGAGAGACACAACCCACCACCCCCCGCAGTCCTGCATCCAACTCAGCACAAGAGGGATGTAGAGCTGTTGGATCAAGTCCAGAAGAGGCCACAAAGATGCTGTGAGGGCTGGAGCACCTCTGCTCCGGAGGCAGGCTGAGAGAGGTGGGCTTGTTCAGCAAGAGTCTGAGCCTGGGCATTCTGAAATCAACATGATTTCCATCTTGGACACTGAGGGAAGCAGTGACAAGGATAGGGCTTTTACTGCTGCTTGGGGAGTTGCTCATCTTTAGCTAAAGGACATTTCAATGCAAGATGCTAAATTGCTCTTTAATTAAGCAATGCAAGACTTCCCAAGGCACACTCCTACATGGACTCCTAGTGTCTTTAGCTGTATGATGTAGATTTCTTCTTGTGGGATGACCAAGCTTCTACTTGAAGAAACAGCAGATGTTGAAGAAAAAGTGAATGGGAGTCTGCCTCTCTTAGAGGTTGGTTCAGGCTCCCTGCATGCTCAGGAAGACGTCAATTATACTTGAGTCACTTCTGACTTTTCTCTAAATGCACAAAACTCTGAAGTGCAATACTTGGACTCTGATCTCATAACGAAACTTGAGAAACTGAGGCCTGCTTATGTTTTACTTTGTCCCAGACCAAGATATTTTAATGACAATGAAACTATGAAGTCCATGGCCTAAAGAATTTACAGTCAGAATTAACAGGTTTTAAAGATGAGAACCTTTACTCAAATAGTAATTCTTCATTTAGTACCTGTTGTAGCTGTGTCCTTGCTGCTAGCATGTAGGTTGACCTTGTTTATGTCTACATAGACAGTTTGTGCCTCATCTCAGGTGGATACCAACCCCTTATGTCCCCTCTTTCTTGCTGTGACTTCAGGATTTCAGAGGCTTCCATGCTTCAAGCCACCTTTCTTTAATGGCCTTTCTGTGACCACTCGTGCCTGGACCGATGGGGAGAAGGTGTCCTTCAGCACTTAACCCCCAGTCTCTGAGTGCAGTGAGATATCCTTCCATCTTAAGACTCTCATGATAAAAACATCTACAGTGACAAAGAAGTGCCTGGATGCTGCCAAGAAGTTTGAAACACTGATGATAGATGGGCAGTCTGCTTTTAATAGGGAATTAAGTGTTCCCAAACACAGGCTTGATTGATTGCAGTTCACTCACAGCAGCAGAGGAGCCTGCGCTTCACTGCTGTGTGATGAGAAGAAAAGCTCAGTAGTACAATGGGAAATACTTTATTGAGGCAACTTTGTTCAGAAGTAATTAAAAACGAGGTCTTTCTATTCTCTGTGCAGCCTGATGTCCTTGCCTGTCATGTGGTTCAGCACATTCTTTCCAGCCCCTTTCATGGCACAAACAAGTTGGGATGTTGATATTGCATGCCCCTCTTTTTCAGGGTTCAGTGGGGAAAGATGCTGAACAGCTCTAGAGGCTCGTCAGTGTGAGCAAACTCAGCTCCATGCTCCTGGCAGCAGTGTGGCATCCAGCAGCGACCACCCTAGGTGTTACATCGTGGATATGAGCTTCCCAGGGCCATTCCGCCCTTCTTCCTCCCCTCACCTGTGGGAGAGATGCAGGAAGAAAATAGTATCAGATGAACGAAGCCTCTACCAGATCCATTAGGCTGGAGACCATGGTCACTTTGGAGGGGATTTTCTTTTGTTGAATGACATTAGTCACAGCGTGGTGTGTGGCACAGAGCAGTCAGGCAACATTGTAATCTGCTAACAATAAAAGCGAGGTCGCCAAGTGCCACTCAGTGCTGAAAACTATACAGTCATTCCAGTTTCCCTTCAGACATCTACATCCACGCATTTCCTGGAACAAGGACAAGGCCACACAACTTCAAACCCAGCCAACAGTGGGTAAACAAACTGTGCTGCTGTGTAGTCTTCTCAGAGTGACAAGAGTCAGAGATTGCTTGTTTCCATAGAGAGAAAAAGGGAAAAAAAAAAAATAAAAAAAAATAATCATCTCAGCATCATGGTGTGGAGGGAGCAGAGCCCTCTTCTGGGTCACACCACCACGTCCCCATCCACCTCTCCAGTACCTCCATGCAAGTCAGTCCTTGGTCCCCTCCCAGAAAGCAGTCTTCACAGAGGCTTTAACTCATTATCTTTGGAGACCAATAAAACAGCTTAGAAAAGGGATGGTTAAATACTGTCTTTAAGTCATATCTGTCTGTTTTGTTTGGGTTTTTGTGGTTTGTTTGGTTTTTTTTTTTCCCCTTGGGGCCTTCTACTGCTCCAAAGGGAGAAGCAAATGTTTTTTTTTTGGGAATGTTTCAATTGAAAAAAATCTAGCACTGGGGCTGTGTTTTTCTCCACAACGGCAGCAAGGGGTGAGGAAGGAGAGGAAAAGCATGTGCTGGGATTTCTCTCATTCTAGTTCCTCAGGAGGAACAGCCCCATGCAGCAGTTCTGGCTCTGGAGGAAACATATGTGGCTGTGTCCATGTTACTCAGGCAAACTCAGGTAAACCCCCTCTATGAGGTAGGCTGTTATGTACAAATGCTTTTATTTCCTCATTGCCATCTATTGAAGATTATCTCCCTACAAGAAAAGCACACCATTTCCCATGTTTTCATGTGTAATGTCAGTGATGTCTGCTATAAACATCATGAAACATTTCCCTGCCCCTACACTGACATAGGTACAAAAGTTACCACTTTTCATCTTTCAAAGCACTGCAGAAATGTTTGGGTCGTGTATCCTGCTATTGTTCTGGGCTGGGCATCCCACTGAAATCACTGGGAGAAATGACTGCAGGATACGGACCTATCTAGTCAGTCTTTACAGTGGTCCCAGTAACATTCATGTTTTACAAATGGGAAAGTGGGGAAGGTGGAAATGGCTCCTGTTAGACTAGATGCAACTGGTAATTAATACCACTTTGAAAAACAAATGGAGAAAAAAGACTAGAAACTCATCAAAAGCTCTCTCAAAAAAAAAAAACAACCAAAAAAAACACCACACACACACAAAAAAATCCACCACAAACAACACACACACCATGTCGTGGTTTAAACCCAGCCAGACAGCTTGTTCACTCACTCCCCCCCCTTCTTGCCCTCCCCCTACTCCCAGAGGGACGGAGAGGAGAATTGAAAAGAATGCAACTCCCACGGGCTGAGATAAGAACAGTTTAGTAACTAAGGTACAATACAAATCACTACTGCTACCACCAATAATAATAATGATAAAGGAAATAACAAGGGAAGAGAATACAACATCTCACCACCAGCCAACCGATAACTGACCCCCCCAGCCTGACCAAGCACTGACCAATACCTCGTCCAACCCCGCAGTCTACCAGCCCTTCCGGGTAACTCCCAGTTACATCCTGGGCATGACGTGCTGTGGTATGGAATACTTCTTTGGTCAGTTTGGGTCAGGTGTCCTGTCTCTGCTTCCTCCCGGTTTCCCCTCCTCCCTGGCAGAGCATGAGGCTCACAAAGTCCTTGGCCAGACCAAAACATCAGTGTTATCAGCTCTGTTCTCAGGCCGAAAGTCAAAACACAGCACTGCACCAGCTACCAAGAAGGAGAAAAATGACTGCTACTGCTGAACCCAGGACACATCCCCAAACCCATGGCATGGTAGCCTTTGGATTTCTCTATGTCACAGGTACCTGATATCCCAGAAGGGCATCTTGTTGCTTCCCAATGGATCCAGCAGATCCTCAAACTCCAGAGGAACCTTCCAGGTTCAGGCACACAACACACACCTCCCTCCAGTCCAGGGACAAAACACAGCTCTCTTGCCCTGGGAGATGAGACAAGACACAAGAGAGAAACTGAGATACTTTCCCCTAAATGTGCCTCCTCCAGAGGTCTGTCAAGTCACAGAAGTGTGTTACAGTCCCCCCATCTCATGCAGGAACACATGGAGACAAACAGGTAATTTTCTTTCTTTAAGGAATAAGGCAAACATATGGACAAATATTTGTTAGATGGGAGGAGGAAAAGGAAGGGAGAGAAACATTCATGAAATACTGCAAAAGCTTTGACATTTCTAGGCATTAGTGCATCCATTGCTGCCTCTCCTCAGTATTTTTGAGTGACTACTTGTTCAGACAAGAGTAATACTTCCATTTTTCCAGGGGGATACCATGTTTTCCAGAGTGTTTCCAGGCACCTCCACTGCTCAGACTCCGAAGCATGGCATTTCCATCTCACTGAAGGAGGTGATTATTCAGCTAACTGCTCTGCAGCAGCCCTTCTTTACCACCACAGAGGAACACAAGTGCTATAGCAAGTTTTGCTCCAAGTGAACTCTTGGAACTGTAAGTCCTTGCAACATTTTCCAGGCCATGTCATCTTGCTTTTCCAGGTGTGTTTGCTTATTTTTTTCAGTAATTAGCCTGAAGCTGAGCCGCAGAACTGCACTTTCTATACCAGCCTGGATTTTTCCACCTCCTGCTGTTTTAAATTAAGAAATGCCTATGTTCAGGATCATATATGTACACAAAGGTAAGAACTACTGAAGTGGCACTGCCAGTGTCCCCACATCTCTTTCCATAATTAAGCAGAGATGGTTTGACCTCTAGAATTGTCACTTGCTCTCTGATGCTTATCCCAGCGGCCTGCAGGCTTCCTAGGATCTCTCAGAGGACCTGTGGGAAGTGTCCAAGAAGAAGAAATTCATGTTTACAACAGTGATTCACCTCAGTGAAATTTTCTGAAGGAGTTTTACAAGGGCATGTAGTGATAGGACAACGGGGAATGGCTTTCTGTTTAAAGAGGAAAGATTTAGATTAGATTTTAAGAAGATGTTCTTCCCTGCGAGGGTGGTGAGGCACTGGCACGGGTTGCTCAGAGATCAGAAACCACGAGACCCAGCCGTGTTTGAATCTCAATTTTGGCAAAAGCGCGGCTGGGGGGAGCCGTGCCGGGTGTACTGCTTGCCGACAGCAGGTGGCGCTGCTGTGAAGGGAACGGCGCCGCCAGACCCTCCCCCCCCCCGGGATTCCCCCAAATCCCCCCCAAATTCCCGAGAGGCCCTTCGACGGCAGCCCTGCCCCCCAAAAAAGGACCGCAGTTACACCCCTAAATGTGTTCCCACCCTGCGGGAGACCGACCCAGCCCCGTATCGCCTTTTGCATGGACTCTGCAGTGCACATCTCCGCTTTGAGATCCCCCCATCACCCCTAAGCCGTGCCCCTCATAAACCCACAGGTGAGTGGCAGCAGCCAACGCGGGATCCAGCTCTGGGTGACCCTGCAGGGGTGTGAGAAGCCCCCGGTAAGGAGAAGGGGGAAGCGTTGATGCTGTCAATCAATACACCTAGACAGCTGCACCCCTGCAATGGCAGGCCATGGCCCTGGTCCAGCACCCCTGGGACCCCCAGCCGGGGGTACATCCTGCATCAAATCCCACTGGAGACACCAGGCCCTGTTTCTCATCACGCTCCAAAATTTCAGCCCAATTTCATGGGCATCTGCAACTAGAAACTCTTTCCTATCATAGAAATGCCGAAACCCCACAGAAAATCGTGTTGTATCACCTATGGATTGGGAAGTGGGTGAAGGGATTGCTGACACCAAACTGAGCCACAGCAGCTGACCATGGTCAGATCTGGGCCATTACACAAGAAAATACAATGTTTCTGAGCAAGCCTATGTCTCATCTCCTCGCACAGGGCTCCAACAGCATTTCTGAGTGAGCTGACTTCTTGCTTCCTACCAGAGCCCAAACAACCCCACAAGATATGAGCAGAGCATTTACAAAGGGACCGCTTGTAATAGCGACTAGAGGTTTATGCCATCCCCTGGGACAATACACACAGGGAAAAACTTAAATTTGTCTTGTGTATAAGAAGGGCTAGGGGCAGAAGCCAGTGAGGTTTCATCCTCTCCTCACTGCCGTAGGTGTCTGAGATGGACAGCTGTCTGTTTAGACTGTGCTCACTGGCTTGAGGAATATGTGGTATCCACAGTATGTGGTAGTGGCTCTGATTTTCCAGGCTTGGAAAACGACAGAAAAGAAAAAATGAATCATATAAACCTTTGCTGAAGACCAGCTATCAAACCCCTTCAAGTAGGGCCTGAGGCTTGCAAGGTGCCTGCCTGCCCTTTCCAGCTCAGCAGCGGCACCACACACAAATGAGTACAAAACTTAATTTTGAAGAATTAAAATGAACTTTAGGAGCAACACTGAGGTTTCAAGGGAAGAAGAACCACTTGACAGAGACTGAACTCCTAAGCCTGGACCTTTACCTCAGCCACACCTAGCAGAGTGTCCTGGGTTCAGCAGTAGCAGTCATGTTTTTCCTTTGTGGTAGCTGGTGCAGTGCCGTGTTTTGACTTCCAGCCTGGGAACAGTGTTGGTGAAGCCGATGTTTTCGGTTGTTGCTAAGTGATGTTTACTCTGACCAAGGACTCTGTGAGGCTCATGCTCTGCCAGGGAGGAAGGGAAGCTGTGAGGAAGCAGAGATGGGGCGCCTGACCCGGGCTAGCCAGGGAGGTATTCCATACCACAGCACGTCATGCCCGGGGTGGGGGGTGACTGGGAGTTACCCAGAAGGACACGGGCTTCCGGGTGGGACTCGTTTCTTGGCCGGTGGTATCGTATTCTCTTCCCTTGTTATTTTCTCTTATCATTGTTGTATACATGCTTCAGGAGAAAAAAAAAAAACCTCAGTTTTTAGCTTCGGTATAAAAAGAATGGGAATGACACAGCTTACTTTCAACAGGGATGGGCAGCAGTGCAAATGATGGAAGAATCAACCCATAAAGACAAAACCCAAAAGCCCCCACTAAATACTGCAGGCTGATTGCTGCTAGCTTAAACAGATCTAATCTATAAATAAAAAAACAACCAAACAACCCCAACAACACCCCCTCAAAAAAAAAACAACCAAACAACAAAATCCCCACTCACTATGAAGAGCCTCCATCAGCTCTGATAAACCCTTTCCCACCTGCCTTAATTAAAAGAATGGATAGACTTGATGTTGTTACCAGCTAACTTTGCTTTTAATTAAGCTGATTACATACAGCTGGACTAATTACTGTGCACTAACCTGATTTTCTTATATAAAGGCAGAAATAGGCAGGTAGTTAATCAGATTAATTTGTATGCATCTTTTTATTTTTTTTTTTTAATATGCATGTATAATGTTCATAGTGAGAATGCTGAGATAGGCATATCAGCCCACAGATTAAAGCAAAATTTCCTAGGCATAGGAGACTACTTAATTAGACCAAATAAATCTAAGCTTTGCAGAAAGTGACTTATTTTTTTGATGAACCAGGCGTGTGTCCCAACTGCCTGCTCTCCCTCCTTTAGCTGTACATTTATTTCTGCCCAACACAGGACCGTGATGGCGGAGAACTTAATTGGCTCGAGGGTTTTTTGTTTTTTTTTTTAATTATTATTATTGTTGCTCTCTTGCGGCCGCTAGGAGCAGAGGTTCCGCGGGGATGTGGGGCTCGGGCTACCCGAAAAATGACCATGTCCCTCCCGGGGTGGAGGAGAGAAAAGGAGCCGCAGGCTCCATCCCCACAGCATCGCGCCTTGTCCCTGAGTAAGAAGCAAAGAATAAGAGTAAAATCCTGCTTTTGCTTTCTCCTTGGGGGCGAGGGGGGGGGGGATATTAAACAATATTAAATAAATAATAACAAAAAGAGAAAAAATTAAATCGCCTCCAGTTTTCATCTCTCCTCCTTTCACTATCATAATTTTAAATATCTCAGCTCAGCCTGCCCAGGGCACCGGACCCCTTGCAAGCCGCTGCCAAACCCCAAAAAATCTCTTTCGAGTCTGCATTGAGATGGGGAATTATCGCAGGAAGGTTTGTGGCAGCCACTCCGCGGCCTGCAGAGCCCACAGATACCTCAGATATAATTACGTATGTTATGCTGCATGCTCGTTTATTTGCTGCTCATACAATCGTGGAGCCCATGTAAAAATAACATACATGTTTTATTTTGGTTTGACAAAATGCACACAAAAGGGCAGGGTGAAAAAAAATCCCCAATAAAACCCACATACAGATGTATACAGTGCAAAAATAATTAAAATAAGTGTTACCGAACTGTACAAAGTCGGGGTGAAAAAAAAACAAAATATAGAGAGGAGAGGGAAGGGAATAATCCTTCATTATATATATTTCTATGAAAACATACAGAGAACTGTCTTTACACAGAGACCACAATCGGCTTAACATTTACAAAGGTTAACTAAAAAATATATATATATAAAAATCTATATGGCAAATATTGCCAACAGAGATTCACCGATTTAATACTGATCAACTGAGACTACTCATGTCTCGATTATTAGCAACGACAACAAAAAATGTAGAATAAATAACAGAATGAGCATGGCTGTCTCTTTTCAAAGTGCCTTTTTCTCTCTGCATAGGGTCTGAACCTGCAGTCTTTATGCAGGCAAAAAAAAAAATAAATTAATAGCTAATATTAATAGCTGCACGTTTGTTGAGGAAAAAAATAAAAAGAAAGAAAGAAAAGGATGTGTGTGTGTTTCTCCAAAGAAAGGGCTCGAAGTGAAGCGGGATCGAGGGGGTCGGGCGGGGGGACCCCGGCTGCTCCTCCCTCGGTGCAGAGCGGAGGGGCTGTGGAATGCACAGGTTTTGGGGTCGGGGCCGTCCGCCTGCCAGCCGTGCTGGTGGCACCGCTCAATGCCAAGGCCAAAACTGAATTAGTAATTATTAGTAATTGCCTTTTTTTTTTTTTTTAAAAAAAAAGAACCATCAAACCCTCATTTATCGAATCCTTAACGCAAACTCTCAGTTGGGGTGTTTCGGGGGGAGGGTTCTTTGCTTTCTTCTCAACCCAGACCCAAACGAAGAAGCAGAAGGCAGAGACCTTCTGTGACTGAGGAGCCTCGTTGGAGGGTCCAGACGATGCTCAGCTGAGGGGCAGGCTCAGCCCCGGTTCCCCGCCCACTCCCGGGGTGCCAGACTCTCCCTCCTGAGCACAGACGGTCCACAGAGACCCTCCACTTCCATCGAGAGGGTCCGGGAGAGGGGACCCGAGTCAGGCCTTGCTGTTCCCAAGAGGTGTTTTATCCACCCTGTATCACATAATGCACGGCTTGATGTCCTGGTATGTCACTTGGTGGTGGTAATAGGAGCCGCTGCCTGATGAAGGCATGGGAGAGGAGGCCATGGCGTTGAAAGAGAAGACTAATTCCTTTCTGTCACACATGCTTGGAGACTGGGAGTGATACTGCAGAATGCCTGCGGGATGGAAAGAAAAGATCGTCAGCCATCAAAATTATATCTGCCGGGGAGGTTGAAGGCAGGGACGGGGGGACGGGGGGAGAAAGCCGCCATCTGGGTTAAAAAAAAACAACAAAAAATCAAAACCCCAAAATAACCCCCAAACCCTCTGCAGCCCCTGTGTCCCAGAGTGGAATTGCTGCATTTCTGCGTTTTCACACAAATACACTGGCGCTCCTGGGGCTCTGTGGGAGCGGACAGGTGCGATGGGGAAAACCTCCTGCCTGGCCCAAGGATGCTTCGGGTAGACGGGGTCTGGGCCGGGTTGGGTTGAATTTTCCCCCCATTTTACGCCCTTGAAGGTATCAGCTGCTTTTCCCATGGCCTCCGTGGGATGCTGCAGATATGTCATAGGCCGGATGCCGGGAATGCACCTGCTGATCCAGGTACACATCCATCCACTGGGGCCGACTGTATGGACCGGGCGGAGAGACCGAGGGTGAAAAGCCAGGGGGACCAGAGCTGTTCCTGCCCTTTCTGTTGACACTTCGGGACAGAAAAACGCCCCGTAAACTCGGGGTGCTCCAGGGAGGAGCGTCCGCCCGGGGCTACTCCCCGCCGTGCCGGCACCCATAGTCAGGGCGTTAAACCGGAGCATTTCAGTTAAGGCCGTGGGCATGCCAGGAGGCTCCTCTAGCTTTATTTTTGCTCTGCTTTCCAGCAGATCCGGGTGCGCTCACTGCCGAGGAGCGGCCCGAGGCTGCATCCGGGCCTGGCCGCTCAATCCGGCCCGGCTGATGCATGTTTTCCCCCGTTTCACTTCGTGGTTTTGCCCCGCTGACGCTCCGTTTCACACCCGTTTCTGCCGAGCACTTTCCTCTCCCACAAAGGCCCGGGGTGATGTGCAGAGATTCCCAACCCTGCCCCTTCATCCGGCCACGGCTCTCAGGGCTTCCCTCTGCCTTGAGATTCTACTCCCCGAGGTGAATTTGGGACGCAGAACAAAGCGCGTCGTCCCTCCCGAGGCCTCCTCCCAGCCAAATGACCATCTTCCCCTTTCCAAGAGCCAGGGCAAATCATCCCACAGCAGCTCCATCCCGGGGGGGTGGGGTGGGGTGGTGGTGGTGTGATGCCAGACCTGGGCTGCAGGGGACGGGGGCCCCCCGATTTTTGCATGGACAGAGGGTGGACAGAGGCAATAGGCCTGGGAAACAGCCCCGAGAGGAGTGGATGGCGGGCATCCCTGTGGGGAAATGCCCCCCCTTTTTCTCCCTCCGGAGCTCCCTAGGTCCCGATGGAAGGTGAAGACCCCTCGGGCCCATCCCCGCAGCTTCCCGCCTGCTTGAGCCTGGCGGCCCCAACAGCAGAGCGGCCGCCCGGGGCAGCAGAGCCCCAGCCCGGCCGCTCCCAGCCCAGCAGCGGAGGGAAGTCTGGACGACTGCCCTGGTGCCGGTCGGAAGGGGAGGCGAGAAGTGGATCTACGCGTGGCCAGCAGCCCCCAGCTGACCCCCGCGGCGGCGGTGTCGGGTGTGTCCCACGCGTGTCCGCGCCTTACCTTGGAGCTCGGCGGTGTTGTGGCTGTTCTGGTGCAGGTAGGACTGGTCGAGGGAGTGCGTGGAAAGGCTGGAGGAGAGCGTGTTGGCCGTGTGGTTGCAGGGTGAGAGGGGCTGCTGCTTGATGTAGGATGCGCCAGTGTTCAAGGCCGCCGAGGCGGAGGGTGCCCACGCCGAGGCCGATCTAGAATAAACCGAGTGAGGCTCCATCATGCTGCCGCTGGCAGGCAGCGGGGAGGTGGGCACAGAACTCTCGTTGTGCGGGTAGTCCCCCGCCGAGGAGCCGGTGCAGCCACCCATGTAGGAGTGCCCACCGTTGGCAGGCAGATGGGGCACAGAGTGTCCCGCGAAGCCCATCACCTCCACGTTGCTGGGTAAATGTCCGTTCATCATCCCCAAACCCCCTTCGAGGGAGATGCTGTTGGGGGGGCAGGAGAGCCTGCCGGCCGAGCCCTGGAAGCCATAGCTCTCGGGGAGGTGGTTGAAGCTGAGCCCGTTCATCATGTTGTACATGGGCTTCAGTGCTTGGCATTTCCTCCTGAACCCGCGGGGTCGGCGACGAAACGAGCCCTCCTCGAACATGAACTCGCTGTCCGGGTCGATTGTCCAGTAATGGCCCTTGCCCGGGCGTCCCAATCCCTTGGGCAACTTGATGAAGCACTCGTTGAGCGAGAGGTTGTGGCGCACTGAGTTTTTCCAGCCCTGGTAGGAGCCGCGGAAGAAAGGGAAGCGGCTCTGCAAGAACTGGTAGATCTCGCTGAGGGTCAGGCGTTTCGAGGGTGAGCTCTGGATGGCCATGACGATGAGAGCAATATAGGAGTAAGGCGGTTTCTCCGGCCGCCGGATCCCCGCGTTGGTCTTCTTCCCTTGGGGACCGCCACTGACCGGGGCGCTGCCGGGCGCTCCTCCGGGTGCCGCGGAAGAGGTGTCCATGGCCGAGCTCTGCGGCTGTTTCTCGGGCACGGAGGACATGGGTCTGTAATTGCTCTGCACCGGAGGAGGAGGGGGCTGAGAGGACAGAGACTGCTGCTCTTCTGCAGTCATCTACGGCCGGGTCCACCGCTGCCAGCTCCGGCCCTCCTCTGCCAACACCCACCCTCCACCCCCCTCGCGCCCCCCCAAAAGGCCACTCTGCTGGGGGCTCGCTGCCACTCCCCCCCCCCCCCCCCTCCGGCTTCCTCCCGGCCCCCCGGCGGGGTTTCTTTCCACCGGCGACTTCACCCTTCCATGGATAAACAAATGAAAGCGACAACCTCCCGCTCCTCCTCCCACTTTATCCCTAAATCAGAACCTGACTGCAGAAGGCGGGGGAGGGGGGGGGGGGCGTGTGGAAGCGAGCTGAGCTCAGTTGCTGCGAAAGAGAAGCCGGCGGTCTCCGCCTACCCTTCGACGGGCTGGGGTCCCGGGGCCGCCGTCCCTGTCTCCCCCCCCAGCCCCGGCTCTAGGTTGGCTGGCGCTGCCGTTGCTGTGGCGAGCTGCTTCCTATCGCGGTGGTTGTTGAAGCTACCCCCGGTCCCGCCGCTTGCCTTTTACTTTATCTCTTCTAGAGGCGTTTGCCGCTCCTTGATAGACGTAAGAGCGGGGAGCAGCGCGAAACATCCGCTGGCGGCGCAGGGCGGTTGAGGCGCTGCCCGGCCGCAGACTCCGCGCAGAGAGGAGCTTCACCTACTTGAAACCCGCTCTTCGTGCGCTTTTAAGCTCGGCGGGCCAGGGCAGGATGTTTATACTGCGTAATGTAAACACGGGCTCGGGGTTGTTTTAATAAAAAAAAAAAAAGTCGAAAACTCCTGCTGCCTCTCGAAATGCACTTTTCTGCCTCTGCCGCCTGGCCGGGGATGGGAGCGGGCTTCGGGCCCCTCGCTTCCTTCTAGGCTGCCTTAGGATGAGGCTGGGGTGGGCTTTTTTTGTTTTTTTTTGGGGGGGGGCGTTATACAAATCTGTGCTGAAATGTCGCAGTTGGACGTCAGGAGCCTGATGCTCAGCTCTGGCGGATGCCACGGCCACACACGCTGGGTGGGGGGAAGGACAATAGGAAAACAGGAGGGCAGAGAGCCCCTTTTCCTCCCCCAACCCCCCAAAAAGCTCAACACGCCCTACACCCGTTTGAGCATCGTCCCATCTGGAGAGCTGTCACTTAAGGTAAGTCAAGTTGCTTAAACCTTTGTCACTTTCTTGCGGATCGCGCGTGGAAATCTGCACTCCGGGGGGTGGGGTGGGTGGGTAGCAGGGCAGAAGCCTAGGCTGCTGGCTGGGAGCGGAGCAGATGTGCTGGCTGCCGCAGCCTGCTCCCTTTCAGGATTAGGGAAAGGAAGAGAAAGGAAGTAGGGTAAAAAAAAAAAAAAAATTATACACACACATCCCCCCCTTGTCTGTTGCAGGCCGCAGCACTGCAGGTCCGTCCCGCTGCCTCCCCTGCAGAGAGAGGAGGGGGAACCCTCCCCAAGGTCCCCGTCTTCCACATTAGCTTTCAAAGCTTTCAATGTTCATTTAACACCTTTTAAAAGAAAGATAGATACCGATCGGGTTGAAAAACTCCCTCCACGTTATTCGCGGGCAGTTGTGAGCAGCCTCCGGGGTGCCTGTCACATCAGGGGCTTCCCCCATCGTCTGCCTCCTCCCCGCAAATTAAATAAATCCTCTTGAAGACTGAAGAAAGCGCCAGCCCTCCCGTTCCCGGGGCAATGGGGGGGGGAGGGCTTTGAGGACAGGGACAAGCAGGAGACAGCCCCGGGAAAACCAGGTACCCGGGGAGGAGATACGGGCAGTTATTTCTGGAGCTTCCCCCTTAAGGCGGAAGAGGAGGACTGGCGGCTCCGGCTGTCCGGGTAAAACAGTTTTTTCGGGAAGCGATCACCTTCCCCGGGTGTTAAAGCCCTGGGGCGGCTGGTCCAGAATAAACCCTCCTCTTCTCGCTGTACTTCTTTTTATTTTAGCGGGGGGAGCACATCTCTGGCCCTGAGCTTTGGTCTGCATCAAATGCTCCTCCCCGGGCCGCCAAAAGGGTGTTTTTCTTTGCCTTACATACCTCTGTGACTGAATCTCCCCAGCCTGCCTCCAAAACACCCGGAGATGGAGCTCGAAACACAACACAAAGAGTTCATGTAAAATACACGTTGAAAACCGAAAAAAAAAACCAAGCCAACCAACTAACCAAACAACAACAACAAAAAAAAACAAACAGGAAAACACCCCCCAAAAAAACCCACCAAAACAAAAAACCTCAGCCCAGACCAACAAAACACCCTCTCCGAGGAAATCAGAAGGTTCCCCTTCAAAGCAAATCAGTCCCTGCAGGATTGCCCTCTCCGTCCCTCGCACTATCTTTTCTGAGTGCAAAGATTTGGTTTCTGATTATTATAGCTAGGGAACGTGAAAAATGCAAATATACCTCTCCGGGTTTGATAGGCCTCGCCGTGGGAATAGCAGAAACCTTGGAGAATTTTAAACTGAGCCCGTGAACTGGGGAGAATTTTGCAGAGGAAAAGCCGAGCCGGGCGGTTGTCCGATGGACGAGGGGATCATGGTGGCGGTGAGCGGGACCCGCCTGTTTGCTGGTGTGTTGGGTGCTTGAACCGGCTCCGCCGATGGGGAGATGCAAGGAAGGGAGAGAAGAAAACTAAAAGATTATCTAGAGCAATTAGCCCTGCTAATCTCCGCACGGTTTGGAGCCAGTTTTGCCGGCTCGACCCGGCGTATTCCCTGCGCCCACCCCCGGCGCTTCCCAACCGTATCCTTCCCAAACCAGCTTCCCTTCCCTCCCCCTCCCCGAAACTCGGCAGTGTTTTGTGTAAAAATAGAAAAATCCTAGCTTTCTTCCTTTTCCTGTGCCGAAGGTACTTTTACTACCTAATTGCTTAAGTAAAGTCAACTTTGCAAAGTAGACTGAGTGTAACCCGAGTATGGAAACGTATATAGGTGGTATTGTTATAGGCGGGCTGAGTGCTGCTCCGAGAGGGGCCGGAGTATTCCTGCGAGCCCGGACCACACAGGACGAGGGGAGTGACCGCCTCATGTCCCCCTCTCCACTGTCCCTGCTTTGCATTTATACCACCCGCAGGAGCCCCCCTCCCCTTCTTCCCCAGCACGGTCTCTTTTCCCTTGACTGGATTTTGCGTTTCGTTGTTTGGGTTTTTTTCTTCTTTGTTGTTTTTTGGGATTTTTTTTCCTTCAGTCGCGGCCATCCCCGTGGCCTCTGGCCCAAATCCGCGGCAAATCGATCTCTAAATCGAGAGAGAGGGGGTGCGTTCAAGTGAGGGGCTCAAGGCCGGAGAGAGGAGATGTGAACGGACCGAGGGAGAGGTGGTAGTTAGAGGGCACACACGCCCGCCCCCTCTACCATTTTTTTGGGGTTCTACCACACGGCAACGCCTTGCCCCACGCATGTGCCCGGTGGCACACAGGCTCTTTCCCGGGACTGCGCTGGACCTGGCGGAGGTTTTGGGGAAGAAGCCTAAAGCGGGAGCGAAGATAAGCTGCCGAAGCGCCTGGGGAGGCTGCGGGGAGGTGCGGGCTGTCTGTCAGCAGCCGTGCCTCGGGCAGAAGTTCAGCCTTTCCCCCCACTTTGTCTCCGTCCCCCCCCCCCCATTTTCCGTTACGTCCTTCGATGAAATATTGCAGCACAGGAATTTACAGCCTTCTTCAGTGCAGGATTTTTTAGGAATTTTCTGGCAGGACCCGGTCCCTGTGATACAAATCGGTTCCAGCGATAATAAGCCCCGAGCTCTACCACTTAGACACAATCGCTTCCCACAGAGATCTTCAAAATATCTCCGGGTATTTATATCCCTGCTCAGGGACGGATAGCTAGAACATTTTCCCGGGAGGGATGCTTTTTGACTGGCGAGGACCTGGGTACCGAGAGAAACAGTGGGGCTGAGTAGGGGCAGAGTGATGCTCCCGGCCACCCCTCAGAGAAGGAGTTTGCCCTTAAAGGCAGCCCGAATTGTTAATTGAGGTATAAATCCAGATGTAAATCTAGATTGGCATTGCGGAGCCATCCATGCTTTCTCGGGCAAGTTTTCTTCCATCTAGTGATGGGCTGGGAATGCCCCCAAATTCTAAGCAGGACCCTCAAGGGACTGTCCCCTTTTCCCAGCGCCTTGGCAGAGCACTGTGGCATGCAAATAGAATAAGTAGCCGTTTCCAGCTTTGCTAGCCCCAAACTCCGGCGGGTTAGCGGTAAAATGGGGACAGCGGTGCCGGAAAACATTTCTAGCCACTGGCCGGGCCGAGGAGGGTGAGGGGCTTTCCCGGGGCTCAGCCTTATTTAGCTTTTTTTGTTGTTTTCTTCCCAACTCTAAACCAAAACCTCGTCGAAATCGCACCGATGAGCAGGTGCTAGCGCAGGGGGGGAATTTTAGCGTCAAGCAGGAGAGGGCCGCCGGTATCACATAAAATCCGTTTGCACGGAGAGGTGAGAGAAGACAAAAAGGAATAGCCCACACCAAGGATTAGCAGGTTATTTTCTTCCACGTGTACTAAAAGCCACGGGGACGGTATACTGTCGAGCTAAATAATAACCAAGTCGTCGGCTTCTTCTACTCTTAAATATCGCGAAGAGATGCAGAGGGGTGCCCTGGTGCCCTGGGCTGGAGGTGCGGGCAGCGAGGTCTCCAAGAGAGGGATCGGGGGACCCATACGGTCTCCTCAGCTGTGCAGAGCCCCGGGTCGGTTCCTGGTGCTGCGGGAGTGGGTGGGCTCCGCGGAGGGAGAAACGACCTTCCCGGGACCACCGAGGCAGAAGCACCACTAAGAGGGAAGAGGGGGTGCCAGCACCCGAGCCCTCCCCAGGGCAGGAGTCTCCGGGGTCTCCAGCATCGGCGTCCCCAGAACCCACTACCTGCCGAAAGGGGAGAAGGGACTGCGGAGGTAGAGCCATCCACGCAGGACGCGGCGGTCCCCCGTAGGGAAGGATGCGGCAAGAACAGCGCCTGCCAGCGAAGGATGCTGAGGGCAAGGCTCCACCAGGAGAGCCGTGACAGCTACCGGCCGGGAGGCACCGACTTGCCCGGGTACTTAACCGGGAGAGGGCAGCCCCTCGGCGTGCGGGAAGGTTCCCGCTGCAGCAGAGGGGATTTGTCCCTCTGGTCTCTGCCCACAGGGCTCCTATGCCCCGGGACCGGCCGGAGGGGAAAGGGAAAGAAATTGGTAAAAATAAACCCAACCCTAAACCCCAAAACCCCCCAAATACAAAACCCACTAAAAAACCCTCCACCAAAGCTGCGCAGAACTCACTAAAAACCTAGAAATAGTTTTGCTTTTCCCGTTTTCAGAACCGCTCACTGAATTACAAAACTCCCCAGCACAGCATCCTCAGCTCCGCTCCCATAATCTCTCTTCAATTCTAGTGCTTAAAATATAGCATTTTGCATCTAAACCCCTTAAAATCAGGGAATGAGGGAATTTCTGCCCGGCCCCAAAGCACTGGAAGCGAATCCCTTTCTCCAGCAGATTTTGCGGGATACCTGCGCTGAAAGATGTTGCCTGGGGGGTTAGGTTGCAGCATCATCATTTTTCTTACAGGATTATCCGTTTCCCGTTGGAAATGATCGAATTTGAATGACTCGCTCAAAGCACCGCGGGGTCGAGGGCTTTCCTCCCCGTAGCGGTGTCCCGCACCCAAGCGGGGCTGAAGCGGCCGCCGCGGAGCCCCTGCAGAGACCGGGGCAGAGGCACGGGCTGTACCGTTGAGGCACGGTGCTGAGCCCTTACACCGTATCGAAAATCTGTCTGCACAGGCATCGGGGAGGTAATGGGTCCGACTCACAGCGGGGTTCCGACCCTCCCGACTGAGGTTAAACGGCCGCGATTGAACCAAATATCGGGCATTGGGAAATCTGTGCTGGCAGAGCAGGAAAGGGAATTTTCAATCCATCGGGAAGATAGTTTGGAGCAGAGCTGGAGTGGAGCCTGGGTCTGGTTTGCCCCACAGCCCCAGGAGGGGAAAACAGAAATGCCTCCAAATACTGAACTAGATAAATGTGTATGGAGAGAGCCTGTCCTGGATGGAAGAGGAGGAGAGAGGAGTGTGCAGAAGAAAGATAGAACGACATACAGAAAGCCAAAAAGCCAAGAAAACCAGAAAGCAAGAAAGAAAGAAAGGGAGGGAGGGAGAAAAAAAAAAAGATAAAAAGAACGATAACTAGAAAGAAAGAGAGAATATGGAAAAGTGAAACAAAGAGAAAGAAGAGGGGTAAAGAAAATAAAGAGAGTGAGAACGAGAGAAAGGCTGAAAGAAAAAAATGGAGAAACGGGGAATCAGAGAGGCAAAACGTGGGAAAGAAAAAAACACAGAAATAAAGAGAAAGCGAAAAGTAGAAAGAGAAAAATAGGAAGAGATAAAGGTGGACATATGGAAAGAAATGAAAAGTGAGACAGAAAAATACGAAGAAAGGAAGGGAGAAAGGGAGAAAGATTCAAAGACAGAAAAAAGAGAAAAGGGAAGGGAGAAAGAAAGATTCAAAGACAGAAAAAAAGAGAAAAAGAAAAAGAAAGAAAGAAAGAAAATGGAAGAAAGAGAAAATAGAAGAAAAAAAGAAATTGGAAGAAAATGGAAGAAAAAGAAAAAAGAAAAAAGAGAACAAGACAAAGATAAAAGAGCAAAAGAATAGAAAAAAAGAAAGAAAAGACATGAAAACAGAAAAGGGGAGAATGAGAGAAAAAGCACGAAAGCAAAAAAACAAACGAAAACAAAAAAAAACCCCAACCAAATATTAAAAAGGCAAATAAGCAAATACGAAAATGGAAAAATTAATTTCCCACAAAACCAGAGCTAAGACACAGGCGATATGATTTTCCCTGGCAGGCCGGGGTGAGCTGGGGGGGATGGGCAGCCCCATCCCGCTCCTCTGGCCGGGTCCTGCACTCCCGATCCGGAGAGACCCCCGGGCTGGGGAGTAGGGAGCAGGCGCTGCCTTCCCGGCTTCCCTGACCCCATCTTTTCCCGGGGAGGGGAACTGGCGAGGTGTGACCGGCTCTGCACCGCCGGGACAGCTCAGTGAGAGCTGAGGTTTAACCCAAATTTTCTCGTGGGTTTCCCACGAAACTCCTGTCCTGCTCCATGCACGTTAATCTCGGCTTAATACCCGCGCCCGAAGCGGCGCGACCGGCTCCACTTTTACTTCAACCAGCTTGGTAGGTGGCCGTGTACATTTTTTTGTTGAAGTAGTGTTTATGTTAATGAAAAAGGCTGAGATTACAAACAGACTGAATGCCCGGGATGTTGCTGCCGGATTGGTCTAAACTGTGCACTTTAAACCTAATCAGTTTTGGGGAGAAAATACGATTTAAAAGAAGGAAAACGAAATCACTATTTTTAGCAGAAAGACATTTAGGATCTTTGGGGAGCCCGGTGCTGCCTCTGCCCTCTGGTTTGGGGCTGCGTTTCAGTGTAGTGGGCAGGGATGGAGGAGGGTTGCAGTGCAAAGCATCTCCAAGAATGAGCCATAAAAAACAATGAAAACGAGCCCTGGGCTCCCAGAGGAGGGAAGGGGAGGGGATTTTGCTCACCTCCTTCGAGTCCCTCCCGACCCCGCAGAGGGGTTCCCGGTGGCAAAGGGGACCATGTTCCCCAAAATCTTGGCTGCGCGGAGGAATCACAGGCACGGTGGGGATGGGTTATGCTCAGTATCTATCCTTGTGGCCAGAGCTCGTCAAAACCTGAAATTTGCTCCAAACCCCCCATAATTCACTCATTTAGGATGGTAAATATATATACATATATATAATTCCAGTTCTTTTAAATGCTAACTGAGCAGGAATCAATTAATCAATTTACATAAAAATATAGATTTTTTTTTTTTTTGAGGGGGGGAGCAGCAATCATCATCCTGTTACTTACAGATTTCAGAGTCTGACTTTAGGGCCAGTCTCCTGGTTTGCTTAACAAAAAACCCTCTTTCTAAAATTATTCCTGCCCCCCAATTGTTTCTATCCCCATCTGCATTTTCATGCTTGAACCGTTGATAGTTAATCATATTTTTACAGACTTTACAGACTTTTTCCCCCCTCACTCAATAATTTCCCAGCATGGAGGGATCCACTTTGGGTCCCGGTGAGCAGGTTCCTCCCTGCCAGGAGCTCTGCGAGCACATGTGAGTGCAGCATTTGGCATCTCTTTTTTCAACACTTTCTTTTTGTGGGCAAAAGCTCTCGTCAGAAGAGCCTCTCCAGCAGAGTCAGGCAGACCTGAAAGATTTGTACGTTCAGATGTTTTACTACTGTTATGATTCCTCATTGACTAAAGCACAAAGAAAATTGGAGTGTAAACAAGTCACCATTGGAAGGGGATGCCAACAAAATTTGGGTCGAGTGAAACTTTAGAAGGGAAGGGATTCAAGAAAACAAGAGAAAAAAGGGAAAACTGAGAAAACCCTAGGCAAAGTTTTCCCTGTGCAATGGCTGTGCTGCACTAGAGCTGCAGCAGGGATTTCCCCCCTGGGTTGGGAGGCAGAAGAGTGCTCTGAAAACATCTTTTTTTTTTCCTTAAAAAAATCTTTAGGGGGTCAAAACGTCTCCCCGGGGAAATGGGAGATTCCCAGCGTGGGTCTTAGTGTGACCGCAGAGGTTTTTCTTTGTTCTCACCTCACACCTGGGATTAGCCTTTATTCCATGATGCTTTATTTTTCTCTTCTATCCTTTCTTTTTTTTTTTTCTTATTTTTTTTGGGGGGGGGGGTAGGAGGAGAGAGAAACCTGTTTTTTCCTAGTGACATTAAGTGATGCTGTAGGAGGTATTGTTGGGGAAAAAAATAAAAACCCCAATATACAAAACAAACCTGGCAGAGCAAATGGTTTTGGAGAGAATGCCACCAAAATAAGCCTGTGCTGTTAGGACCAGGTAGGCCCTCTGGAGGTGCTGGGGGTAGAGGCAGCAGGGTGGGGGGTCCTGGGGTCCTCCAAAAATTCAGCCCCTTACTGATGTCTGCTCTGTAGTTGGAACTGCCCTAGTGCCAGTCACTGTGGGCAGCCCTTTCGTGGGGACCAGCTAAAGGATAGGCACAAAGGGCTATCCCTGCCCTTACATACACACATGTGCTCACACACATGTACACACACTCACAGAAACCCTCCTCCTTTAACCCCCACATCTGACCGCGCTGTTCGCTTAGAAGCACTAATGATGCCACAGACCAGCTATGTGGTGTGAGGCAAAAGCAGATGAAAGTGATGCCATATTAATGTCAGCTCACAGCTTGAGCCAACGCAGCCTTGATTGCTCATTAATCTTCCAATTTGTCTGTCAGCACTTGGCTAATCCCTAAATAGCTTCCCAACAGGTGCTTTATACTTCTGCTACATCCCTGCTCCCTGGCACCCTCCTCCTTGGGAGCCCTGCTCTCCCTCCTCAGTGTCCCTGGCTTTCTTCTGTCCATCTGGGACCAGCTCTTTTTCCCTGGGAGGGCTGGAGGGGAGAGAGGTGACTTTACTGATATTGTTTAGTCTGCCCAAAGAGGGGTTGGAACCCAGGACAGCTTCCCAAAAGGAAATGATGATCGGGGTGGGGGGAAAGAGGAGATGTTGGAGGAACTGAGGGGTGGCAGAGAGGAATTACCTGGGGGTGAGCAAACCCTCTGCATGGGCTTAGACTGGCATCACAATTAGAAAACACATTTAGGCACCCTCTGCCTTAGTTATTGTGTAATAGTAAGCCATGTTGCTTTTATTTGTCATGGATTTGATGGGTTTATTGAGAGGGGAGAGAACTGAAAGTTCTGAACTGAAGCTGCAGTGGAACAGCCATGTTATACCCTAAGCAGTTTTATCCTGCAGTTAAGCTGAGGGCTGATTATTCCCTTTACTATGTTACCAGAAAATGCACTGTCTTATTATAGTGTATATTTAGCCATAAATCAACAGCCTGTATGGAGTAGAAGACTAAAATGATTGTGTTGCAAGGCTTAATCTTCCTAATGTCATTATTTAGCACAGTAGTCTTAATCACAAAACACAGATTTTGTGTTTAAGACTATTAACTGCTAAACCCAATTAACCACTAAACCCTATTAACTGCTAAAGCAGAGTCCAGGCTGCTTTTCTCTTTCTGCATGAAGAGAAAAATGCTTTATTTCTGTTTGGCAACTCTTCTGTGTTAAACGGTTCATGCACATGGATTACAAGCCCTGTGCATTGCAGTGGTCTCCTCCTGCAGTTTGCCTGGGAGATGCTCTGCTCTGGAGGAAAGAGCTGCCAAACCCAGCTTCGGTGCAGCAGGCTCCTGTTTTACATCCAAACTTGGCTTGGGCTATTTCCTACCCTGTGCTCAGCACAGAAGGAAGGAAAAGCTTTCAGGAGCATCTTCAACCGTTTCTCCTAGTGCCTGGTCCAAAGCGGTCTGAGTCACCAAAGGAAGTGCATCCACTAACTGAGCTCAGGGCTGTTTCACTCCATCCTGACCTGGATTTATTATCAGGAAACAGATAGATTTTCTTTTTTTCCTTTCTCCCCAAGCCATTTATTTCATCCAATAAGACCATCCATTACAGTGCGCTAGAACCGACCTATGATCCAGGGACATTCTTAGATACACAGCATGTCAGGAAACAGCTAGCAGCCCTGTGTGATGCAAATATTTGGATGACTAAGAGGTAGGAAAGATTGTCCAAATGTTTGCTAAAGGCTGTTGATAGCCTAAGGATTTATAACTGGTGTATAATGTCTGCCCCCACACAGCTCCTCTAGCAGGTGCATCCAATTTCAACATGACACATGGTATGTGTGTGCTCTGGGAAAGAGGATACAGGAGAAAACCTTTTCCCAGCTCTGTTAAGCTGCTTACTGGTTTGGAGCCCATGGAGCAGAAAGATGGGAGCCCAGGATCCACTCCAATGATGCATGCCCCTGATAGCAATTCAAGCCATTGTTGACATTTAAAACCAAAACACAAGCATCGAACATGTATAGTTAGAATTTCCTAAGTGAAACTAATGTTCTGAATTATTCAGGCCCATCAAAATATTCCTTGTCACACTCTTCGGTGCTTTGGTGGAGGAAATTCATGACATTGTTCTAGTTATTGTTCTTGGCATTTCACTTCCTGATTTTCACTGCCAGGATTTGATCTCTTCTGCCTTGCATTAAGCCATAATTGCTGCTACAGACATATCAGAAGTGCCAACAGATAAGTCTTAACCACTTCTGGTGTTTAGATAGCTACAGCTTTCCACTGCAGACACCACTGGTAATGCTCCATATCTACTGCCAGGGAGCCTCTACCTCTGCCCTTCCAACCAAAAGAGTAGCATGCATCCAATATACACCAGGCTGACCTACTACAGCTGGAAATAGTCAAGAGAAGATTTAATACCTTATCCAAATCCAGCTCTGGTGCATTGATACCTCACCCTGCAGCCTACTGTCCTGATGCAACTGCCTTAACAGGCATCTGAATGATTCAGAGAGACCTCAGAGGGCTTCAGCCCAACCTTCTTCTTAAAGCAGGTCCATCACGACCCACAGACTGGGTCAGTCATGGCTTTCTTTATCTGAGCCTTGAAAACCTCCAAGGACAGAGTCTAACAACCATGGATATTGATAGTCTAGGTATCAGAGGAGCTGTCAGTGTACTTGTGACCATGCAACCAGGTTGTCAAGCTCTGCTATCAAAGCAACAGCCACTTTAGCTGTGTTTCTGCTACCATATTATTGAGAAACAGTATCCTATGAAATGGGAGAAAGCAGCAGAGTTGAGTCACGCAAGTCATAGAATCATAGAATCATAGAATAGGGTTGGAAAGGACCTCAAGATCATCTAGTTCCAACCCCCCTACCATGGGCAGGGACACCTCTCACTAAACCATGACAACCAAGGCTCTGTCTAACCTGGCCTTAAACACTGCCAGGGATGGAGCATTCACAACCTCCCTGGGCAACCCATTCCAGTGCCTCACTACCCTAACAGGAAAGAATTTCCTCCTTATATCCAAACTTCCCCTGTTTAAGGTTTTAACCCGTTACCCCTTGTCCTGTCACTATAGTCTCTAATGAAGAGTCTGTCCCCAGCATCCCTATAGGCCCCCTTCAGATACTGGAAGGCTGCTATGAGGTCTCCACGCAGCCTTCTCTTCTCCAGGCTGAACAGCTCCAACTTTCTCAGTGTGTCTTCATACAGGAGGTGCTCCAGTCCCCTGATCATCCTCGTGGCCTCCTCTGGACTTGTTCCAACAGTTCCATGTCCTTTTTATGCTGAGGACACCAGAACTGTACACAGTACTCCAAGTGAGGTCTCACGAGAGCAGAGTAGAGGGGCAGGATCACCTCCTTCGACCTGCTGGTCATGCTCCTTTTGATGCTGCCCAGGATACCGTTGGCTTTCTGGGCTGCAAGTGCACACTTCCCGCTCGTGTTTATTTTCTCAGTGACCAGCACCCCCAAGTCCTTCTCCTTGGGCTGCTCTGAATCTCTTCTCTGCCCAACCTGTAGCTGTGCCTGGGATTGCTCCGACCCAGGTGTAGGACCTTGCACTTGGCATGGTTAAACTCCATGAGGTTGGCATCAGCCCACCTCACAAGCTGTCAAGGTCCCTCTGGATGGCATTCTTTCCCTCCAGGGTATCAACCGAACCACACAGCTTGGTGTCATCAGCAAACTTGCTGAGGGTGCACTCAATCCCAGTGTCCATGTCAGTGACCAAGATGTTGAACAAGACCGGTCCCAACATCGATCCCTGAGGGACACCACTCGTTACTGGTCTCCAGCCGGACATTGAGCCATTGACCACAACTCTTTGTGTGCGGCCAGCCAGCCAGTTCTTTATCCACTGAGTGGTCCACCTATCAAACTGATGTCTCTCCAATTTAGAGACAAGGATGTCGTGTGGGACAGTGTTGAATGCTTTACACAAGTCCAGGTAGCTGACATCAACTGCTCTACCCCTGTCCATCAGTTCTGTAGCCCCATCATAGAAGGCCAGCAAATTGGTCAGGCAGGATTTCCCCTTAGTGAAGCCATGCTGGTTGTCCCCAAGCACCTTGTTGTCTTTCATGTGCCTTAGCATGCCTTCCAGGCGAATCTGCTCCAAGATTTTGCCAGGCACAGAGGTGAGACTGACTGGTCTGTAATTCCCCAGGTCATCCTTTTTCCCCTTCTTGAAAACGGGGGTTATATTTCCCTTTTTCCAGTAGTTGGGAACTTCATCTGACTGCCATGATTTTTCAAATATGATGGACAGTGTCTTAGCAACTTCATTCACCAGCTCCTTCAGGACCCATGGTTTGATTTCATCAGGTCCCATGGACTTGTTTATGTTCAGGTTTATAAGATGGTCTCGAACCAGATCCTCTCCTACAGTGGGCCTAGGGTTTTCATTCTCACAGTCCCTGTGTCTGCCTTCCAAGACTTGGGTGGTGCGGTCAGAGCCTTTGCCAGTGAAGACCGAGGCAAAGAAGTCATTCAGAACCTCAGCCTTCTCCAAATCCTGTGTAGCTAGTTCTCCCGACAGCTTCGGGAGGGGGCCTTCGTTGTCCCTAGTTTGTTTTTTATTCGCTATGTACCTATAGAAACCCTTTTTGTTATCCTTAACATCCCTAGCCAAGTTTAATTCTATCTGGGCTTTAGCTTTCCTAGCCTGGTCCCTAGCTTCCTGGACAACACCCCTGTATTCTTCCCAGGCCACCTGTCCTTGCTTCTACCTTTCATAAGCCTCTTTTTTCCTTTGAATTTTTCTAAGCAGCTCCTTATCCATCCAATCAGGTTTCCTGGCCCTCCTGCTGCACTTCCTTCTGGTTGGGATGCAACACTTCTGAGCTTGTAGCAGGTGATCCTTGAATATCAACCAAGAGTCTTGGGCCCCCCTTCCCTCTAGGGCTATATCTCATGGAACCTTACTAAGCAGGTTCCTGAAGAGGCTAAAGTCTGCTCTTTTGAAGTCCAGGGCAGTGAGCTTGCTGCACGCTCTTCTCACTGTCCTGAGGATCTCAAATTTGACCATCTCGTGATTGCTGCATCCAAAGCTGCCCTGGAGCATCACATTTTTAACGAGCCCTTCCCTGTTGGTGAGCAGGAGGTCAAGCATGGCACCTCTCCTTGTTGTCTCCTCTATTACTTGCAGAAGGAAGTTGTCTTTCACACAATCGAGGAACCTCCTGGATTGCTTGTGCCGGGCTGTACCGTCGTTCCAACAGATGTCAGGGTGGTTGAAGTCACCCATGAGAAGAAGGGCCTGCGAGTGTGAGGCTTTTCCTATCTGTCTACAGAGTGCTTCATCTGCAGGTTCTCCTTGATCAGGCGGTCTGTAACAGTTTTGACTATACTGGGAACATGAACACATGCATTTAGCATGTTGCAGATAACCAGACAATGTGCTTTTAGTAATGAATAGCAATTGTATCTGCTGCAGAAAAGCTTTTAATTCATTACAGCTCCAGACTAGTAGAGTTTACTGATGGCTCAGATGGGGAATACAATGGCACTTTTGTTTTCCAAGGGAAGATTTCTTAGTTGCATGGTGTTGCATAAACTGTATGTTTTCTATCATTGTGCTTGTAGCAAGCGTGGTTAAAGCCCTTCCCAAATCTTTGCTCGCGAAGCCAAGCCATCATCATCATCTGATTCATTTCAATGAGCTACCCTAGATAGGGCTAAGACCATTTGTCATCCTGTGCTGAAGCAGCAAAACAAACTGTTGCAGGCTGTGTACCAGATTATTAGTATTACCTCTTTTAGTTTGTTTAAAATACTAAGAGAACTTGGTATTCTTCTAGGGGGAAGAAATTGCATAATAAAACATATGGGGGAAAAAAAAGAAGTGCATGCTCAAATTCCGAAGTCATCTGTTGTTCTTGATGAAGTTTTTTTATACATTAAAATAATTCAGTCCTGAGTTTGATGTCACATTCTCAGTGTGACCTTAGATGTGGAGTCATATCTCTAATCTGGACTTCTCTCTCCTTGAATGTATTTATTTTGCAACAGTTAACTACCAGTGCTGGAAATGTGTTTCCAGGGTAAGGATCTTGAGCCATCAGCTGGCTCCAAGCCAGAAGGATGTAAGGAAGAACCAGTTGTATCTGGTAAAGTGTCTGGTTGGTTGCTCCAAGTTCTCACTGGGGCTGGTGACATCTGGACTGGGCGATCCAGGGACCAGCACTGCAGGTGTAGAGAGAACAGAGGTAAAGCATTAACTGCAACATTGCTTTTACCTCAAGAGTGACTGTTCCTGCAAATGCATGTGCTGCCTATCTTGTGGTTATACTGTGCACAGTCCCTAGCTTTCTTGACGGTCATGCCACCTATGCTTATGCCTCAATATCTTCATCTTTTCTTAGTTGTGAGCCTTGGAATTATATTTTCACTCCAGTGGGGATGTGTTATGAGGCTGGAAAAGTCTTCCTTCAGGTCTCCCTCCATGGAGACCACCCCATCTGCATATCAGTGTTGCTGACTCCCCCCTTTCCCCAGACCCATGGCTGGCTCAGTGTGTGCAGCACAGTGGGAATGTGAGGGATTAGGCGAAGAAAATGGCAGGCTGGGCTGGTGGGGACATACACACCATCCTCCACCAAACCAGCCAAAGAAATTACCCCTGGAGAGAGAATTCAGACTCTGTCAGTGTTACCTTTCCATACTGCTGGGCCTCTGGGTTGGGAACTCATACCCTCGTTGTGTGCCAGCTGTTTTGTGGATGGGCTATGACTTTTCAAATACTGTAGAATTTTGAGATTACAATAAATGGCAAAAAGATTGGATATAAGGCATTCCAGCCCAGAACTGCAATCCTAAAACCTTGGTTTACCTGTTGTTTGAACCTAGAAGCAACCACATTTCATGGGGGCAATTGCATGCTCAAATCTCTCTGGCAAGAGAGAACCTGCTGCTGACCCATTGAGCATGTATTCTCTAGGATCTGTGATAGATCAAGTTTAGGAGAGAAAGGCCACCAACACCTGCTCTCAGAGAAGGTGTTGAGGGATGGAGACCACAGTTATGTTTTAGCATTCACTGATCTCTTCCCAGCTGGCCTAAAGGAGCTGCACTCGGAGTTGCTGGCTTTAGGTTGGTGTAGGCTCACCTTGGTGGGGGAGATAAACATGTTTTTGAAGCCCTGACCCTCCCCAAGACCTGAAATTTAAGCATCTCACATGGGTTCTTCTTACTTGCAAGTGCAGCTGCTCTTTGTCTCACCTTTGCTGCTGAAGTCCAACCAGGAGAAGGTTGCAAAACTAGTAGGGTTTGGCCCAGGATGGACCAAAGCAGAAATAAATGAGCTCAGTCCCTGGTACTTTGCAGTGCATTTGGTCTTGGAGTCTGTGAGCAATGGCTTGTGGTCCAGACTGAGACAAGGGGGAGCACAAATTTACAAAATGAAATATATAAACCTTTAAAATCAGTTTTAAGTAATGTTAAGTTTGACGGCTTTGTAACAGTAGCAATGGAAAATTACTGAGGTGCATGGTACACAGAAAAAAGTAGACTACAGCTAAAGAACATACTGAGAATTCTTTTACAAGATAAATTGTTATAATTGACATAGATTTAAGAAAAACAGTCTAGAAGAACAGGACACAGGGATAAGGAGTATCTGGGAATGGCAGGTGTCCAGGATGGGCTGCAGTTAAACTAACTGATAAGTAGGAGGACAGGAGGATTATTATGTCTGTGGTGCTAACAAACCAATTAAGCTGGTATAAGCATCTACTGGGTGTGCTCCAAAGGCGGCCAGAAGTGGTGAAGATTGTTGGAAGAAGTAAACGACCCTCAGAGACCACCACCACAATTCTGTACGCATGCGGGGAACTTTCTGGAAAATGATGTAATCCATATGTAGCCTCATGAATATGTATGTATACCCAGGGACTATATAAGGACGGCTTGTGTAGCAATAGGGGGACACATGTTAGGAGGAGCTATCCCCCGTGTCTCCCAGTGCTGCAATAAAGAATACCCGCTTGTCAGCTTGAAAACTTTGTTGGCAAGTTTGTTCCTGGAGTTTTCTCCAAATCAAGACCAGCACGGTGCTTTTAGCTGTATATAATTAGATGTTTTTCTAAAGCAAACCATTACTGAGAGATTGAAAGGGTTTTATTCTAGAGGAATTTTTTCCTGCCTCATCTCCCAGGGAACATGCAGGACTCACTTGAACTCCACTTCCTTGGAGTAAATCACAGCATGGGGCTGCCTTATCTCAACCAGAGACCCTGTACAGGAATGTTGTGCTGTCCAGCCCTTGGACCACCCACCCCTGATCCCCAGCATCAGCATCTGCTCCAGGACCAAGCTCTGACCCTTCAGAGACATATTTTTGCAAGGTCAGAAGGTTGGGTGGTAAAAGGGGAGTGGGGAATATCTGAGAGATATTTGAGGCTGGCTCTGCAAAGAGATTTCAGGGGGATATTTACACTCAGACTTTAGCCTGCTCCCCTGTCGTGGTTTAAACCCAGTCAGGTAACTTGTTCACTCACTCCCAGTGAGTGGTGCCGAGCTGACAACAATCGAAGTCCGTGTGTCCCCCCACCACCAGGGCTCTCCCCTTCCCCGCTCCCGGAGGAACGGGGAGGAGGATCGAGAGAGTGCAACTCCTACGGGTTGAGACAAGAACAGTCCAGCAACAAATCACCACCGCTACTATCAGCTAAAACAATGATAAGGGAAAATAACAAGGGAAGAGAATACGATACCACCGGCCAAGAAAACGAGTTCCCCCCGGAAGCCCCTGTCCTTCCGGGTAACTCCCAGTTACCCCCCACCCCGGGCATGACGTGCTGTGGTATGGAATACCTCCCCGGCTAGCCCGGGTCAGGCGCCCCGTCTCTGCCTCCTCACAGCCTCCCCTCCTCCCTGGCAGAGCATGAGCCTCACAGAGTCCTTGGTCAGGGTAAACATCACTTAGCAACAACCGAAAACATCGGCTTCACCAACACTGTTCTCAAACTAGAAGTCAAAACACAGCACTGCACCAGTTAACACAAAGGAAAAAACATGACTGCTACTGCTGAACCCAGGACATCCCCTCTCCACATTGGCCACCCATCTGTGTTGTTAACATGCAAACATGCATCAGGCACAGATGCAATCCCAGCTTCATAGTCTTCTGGATGAGGGTGGCTCATGCATGCTCTGTAACCTTGGTCCTTGGTCATGCAACTTGGTCCAAATGGACCAAGGAAGGATCGGGTAAGGCAGCTAGCCCTTCTAGGCATCATATCCCTGGTTCCTTCATAGGGTGATGAGGATGCTTTTAGCATGAGCTGCAACTGAAATGCTGTGGTACAAGCAAAGGGAAGTATAAATAAGCAGAAAAGCCATATGGGGGGGTGGGGTGGTGGTGATGATAGTCATAGGAGAAACAGCCCTGTCAGATGGAAGTAGATATGTGTCAGTGTCAAATGGATGGAGATACAGCTCTGTGTATTTGTTTCGTCCATCATAGAACATTTCTTTGTGTGTCATGTGGTGGTGATTCACCACCTGCTAGCTTGTCAACAGAAAGGATAACAGAAAATACCATTGCACTGGACAGCTGGATCCATTTTGTACACATTGACAAACCACCCCACCCCCTGCATGGAGACATTGTCCTTTGGGGTCAGATTAAAAAATGATTTCATGTCAAGTTTCTCTGTAAAGTTTCTGCTGCATTTGTCTGGAAAGACCAACTAACTGGCTTCATCCAAGAAATAGCTGTGGAAGGGGTCACTGAACATGGACTGACTGTCCATCAATTACTTTTCTATGTGCATCGCACCACTTTCCCAGGATATATTTTAATAGAGGGAAAGGGGAAAAAAAGAGAATGCTCCAAGCAAAATTCTGATTTTTTTAAGTTGCTAAACTGAAGTCAGGTTATTATTTTTTGCACGATCACTTATGTATAAATCCTTCTTGAATGAAGGGGAAAATGTAATTTTCTTTTGTCTAAGGGCTGGTCTCAACAAAGACTCCAGTCTGTTGCCCAGTGAAATAAGGATTCAGGGTCCAATACAGAGGGTTGCATGGTGAATTCTTCCCTAACTACTCATTAAAGTAAGCTACTCTAAGTCCTACTGAGTCATTTAAGCAAGTGGCTCATTTTCAGAACCACATTACTAAGCCTGACGTCTGGGAAGTCAGCCCTGCCCATTGCCCAGACCAGGATGTACTTCTCTGTGATCCTGTCCCTGTCCTGCTGAAGACCCTCAGGGCTGAGTCACCCACCAAAGTGTCCCTGAATTCAATTCCCATTTCAGCTCTTGCTTTCCTCCATGGCAGAACATGGGAGTCTCCTTCCCTCCCTCCCTCTCTCGCTGTGCAGCTACTCAGCTCTGCAAGGGAAAGGCTCCCAGATGTACTTGGGAGGTAACATGCAGAGTCCTGAATTCTACTCCATGCTGGGTGTACTTTTTCTATATTTTGTTTTAAGGAGAAAATATGTAGAGAGTCCTTGGAGAAAAGCTGGGGACCCATCATGTCCCTGTGAGCACACTAATCACTGGGCTAGGAGATCCTGCAAGTCATTCACCTTTGGCTTGCCTTTGCCTGCAAGATGGACCAGTGTCTGATGGGCAGCTCTAGGCATCATCGGCAGCTGAAGTCCATCTGCATCACACAATAGGTTCTAAGCCCTTTCCTGGAGATGGCTCAAGGTGACCAAATCCTTTGAGAAAATGATGCTTTACTCAAACGCCAGTAAGCACTGCAACACCTAAACACCCACATTTGGTATTTTTGGCTCATAAATGATGTGCTGTATCAGATCAATAAATATTCATGCAGTCGTAAGTATTTTACAGAGCTGGTTTCATTGCATTTTAAGTGCATTTAGCTTTTGCATGAGACAATACATTTATGAAGTATTTGCCTTCATTTAGCTAATCACTTAATTGATGTGTAATATAAAAATGGTATAAAACTAATTGTTTCTGTGGAAACAGGAACCTGGCAAAATGATTTCATATCACAACTTGGCAAAAGAAAAATAAGAAACTTCTATAATTGTTCCCATTAACCAATCGCAAAGGATTCATGCGCAGTCTCTACTACGTTCTGCTTCACTTCTGCTGTGAATTAGGGGACAAAAAGTCAGCACAGAACCACATAAAAAAAAGCACCAAAACAAGCTGTGCTTTATGAGCATTTGTAGTTCTGCCACCAAAATAATTTCCCTTCTGCTTTACAGGTTTCTGGTAAGCAACACCAATTACTGTCACAGCCAACCTGTTAATTCAGAGATGTCATGCACTGGGGCTTTAACCATGCATGAGTTGTGTGAGTGCAGGAGGAGGGAGGACATCCCTGACCATGCTGTGGGACTGAGCTGTGGGTTGAAGACAGGAAAATTCTTCTCTCAAGGGTGAGTGCCTAGAAAGTGTAGGCAAAGCCAACTTCTGGAGCAAGTAATTGGGTCAACCCTCCCCAGTCCTAGGCAACTGACAAAGGCTGCCATGCAAATCAGCCTGTGTGGGTGCAAAATAACCCAAACCTCATCTTTACTGAGGTTTTCCCCTCTTCTCCTATAGGATGTACTGATAACTGGGTCATCTCAAGAGCTCTGTTGCTTTAGAAAACCCCCAGTATTGCTGTACTAGAGGGACTCATTTTCCAGTTCTCCCAATTTTACACCAGACCGAGATTTCCTCATCCCAGGCATCTCAGTGAGGAGCAGAAGGTCCTAGCAAGGTGCTTGATGGTCATGGACCATCATGTGCAAGATCAGCCTTCCTAGTTTTTGTAAGACTAAATTTAGTAAGTTAGTAATGGCTCTACAATGTCATGGAGTGGCCTCCGACACACCCTCCCACCATTCCCCAATTTGCTTGGGGGCTCTGAACCTAAACCCAGCCCCATCACACACAGCAATACAAGGGAACTGACATCACAAACCCTATCCTGGCTACCAGGCTGCTGGCCACACAACCCCACCAGCTTCTTTGGAGGCACCAAGGAGACATGGACCTGCTCCATCCTGGGAACCACTGAAGAACACGTTTCTCCCTAGGCTAATTACTGTTAATTGTGCCACTTTGCTATCTCACCAGCCTTGCTCTGAATAGGGCTGATAAGATATCAGTGAGATAAAAATCACTCAGCGCTGGTAACTGGTAAATGTCAGACTCGAGGTGGGGTGAGCTGCCTTCTGGAGGGGTTATCTCTCCCCTGGAGAGCCCAAAACAGTGCTCTCCTATGGGGGACACTGTACATGTGGAGGGTAGCTGCAACCAGCACAGTCCTCTAAGCTTTTTAGGAGGTGCTATAAGGGATTTTGATGACTGAGGATTTGCAAACACTAGAAAAGCAAGCTGGCATTAATTTTATAGTAATTCTTTTAAATTTACTTAACATGCAGTTTATTCTTTTGAGTGTTCTTTGCTGTTGTTAATTTAACACCATGGAAATGAAGGTTTCGCAATTTATCCCTCCTTTCTTTTCCTCACAAAAAAATAAATTCTGTTGTTTTAACAAACACTGTACCTCTCAGATATTTTATTTTTCACCTTTTCTGCTGACCTACATCTCCTCCAGTGGCCTGAGTACTAGGTAGGAACTGTTAACACCTGCTTTCCAAAGTGGAAACTTAGACAAGGTATCATTGTTCTGCATCTTTTTTTTTTTTTCTTTTTTTTTAATTATTTTGCAAGAGCATATTTGAAAATTTTGCAGCCAACTCAGAGAGAAGTCTTGAGTATAGATGTAGATTCTGGCTATGTGTATAATCACACATCACACCTGGCAGGTAAATCACACTGGTACGAAATGACTGGCTGCATCAGAACCTACATTTTGTCTTGGTGCTTGTTGCACTGAGATCATCACTAATTTTTAGATGCATGAGTCAACAGAGTTTGTCCATGGTTATCAAAGTCAATGGCAGGACAACTTGCTTACCTGAGAAATCTGCTGGGTCCTCTAATCCAAAGTTTGGGATATTTTCCATGTCAAGTGTCATGGTTTAAACCCGGTCAGGCAACTCATTCACTCACTCCCCCCCTTCTTGCCCTCCCCCTACTCCCAGAGGGACGGAGAGGAGAATTGAAAAGAATGCAACTCCCATGGTTTGAGATAAGAACAGTTTAGTAACTAAGGTATAACACAGATCACTACTGCTACCAACAATAATAATAATGATAAAGGAAATAGCAAGGGAAGAGAATATAACACCTCACCACCAGCCGACCGATAACTGACCCCCCAGCTCGACCAAGCACCGACCCATACCTCGTCCAACCCTGCAGTCTACCAGCCCTTCCGGGTAACTCCCAGTTACATCCTGGTCATGACGTGCTGTGGTATGGAATAGCTCTTTGGTCAGTTTGGGTCAGGTGTCCTGTCTCTGCTTCCTCCCAGCTTCCCCTCCTCCCTGGCAGAGCATGAGGCTCACAAAGTCCTTGGCCAGACCAAAACATCAGTGTTATCAGCTCTGTTCTCAGGTCGAAAGTCAAAACACAGCACTGCACCAGCTACCAAGAAGGAGAAAAATGACTGCTACTGCTGAACCCAGGACATCAAGTTATCTCCAGTTCTGAAGAGCAATATAGGAGAGATGGATAGGCAGGCAGACAGACAGAACATTTTCTTCCTTGAGGTACCTCAATCATCTGCTTTTCTTTTTACCCTGCAATTCTGGTCCTCTTTCAGTTTGGTTTAAGTTAACAAAGTTTCTCAGCTTGTTACAATAAAGCTCATAACTAAGTCTTTGGCCAGATCTTTCTTTGATAATTCCTTTCCCCCCATTTGTTTATTTCAAGTAATGAGCTTTGTTCCAGGACCAAACCCAAAAGCCTTTCTACTCTGTTCTCTTCTTGACTTGTTGCAGATGTAATTAAATAAATCTTTAGAAAGAGCAAACCTTCACTTCCTCTCTCCCATCTGTCACAAACCCCAGGAAAGAAAAATAAATCACAATGTGATCTTGCCCAGTCTCGAAGAATACCACGTCTAGTCCTGTAGGCCACCATTCAAATTGGACATGTACATCCCTCAGAGAAGTCAGTGATCACAGTGACCAAATGAGCTGAGCAGCATCAGCCCAGGCTATTGCATGAAAACACCTGTGCAAAACAAAGCCCCGTACACTGTCATAAGCCAGATGCCCATCTTATCCATTCTTCCCAATTCTCCATGGTTTTTTTGCCCTCCATAGTCTGACAATGGGGAAAAAGATCTGATAACCATGAAACCCTTATATTAATCATGGCTGAAGTCAAGGACCAACAAAAAATTTGTGATCAGCCTGAATTGAGGGTGATGTGATGGTGAGCAGCACCAACCAAGCTGTTGGTACCTTCCCAGAGCAAGTTTCTTGGGCACTGAAGGGTGATGTGCATCACTGGCTTTTCTCACAGCCCCACTGGCGGTTCTGCCCTCTAGCCTCTCCCTTGCCACACACCCAGTAATTTTAAACTGTAATCAGAAAAATCAGCTGCAGGATAGGTTTGTTTTTCTAAACTGGCTAGGTGGAAATGTGCCTTCAAATAGAATTTATTCTTCTGAGAGATGTCTCCATGTAAAAACTGTGTTTCTCTCCCATCAACCATTAAAGGAAGGCTCAAATGATCTCTAATTTCAACCAAATTATGGTGGATTACCAAATTGCTGTTTTCAGCCAACATGCCATAGATCCCATGTATGTTCTCCTATCCTGTACCCTGTTCTAGATCTGGAGTGAAACACAGCCCGAAGCTCTTTCCAGTGCCCATTTCACTTTGCATTGCCTTGGACTAGGAACAGGCAGCCGGTGACAGCATCCCCACCACAGGGATTGCAAGTGATTGCACAACTTCTTAAAACAAGGTTACTTACATTCGCCTAACCGTGTCTTCAGTTGACATGGGTCTAAGCTAAAGACAGACCTACCTTTTAGATGGGGAATGATTTACACCAGGTAGCAGCTGGCCTGTTGGTTTTTATTCTTTCAAGTGTACTTGGGGGAAGATGCACAGAACCATGAACAGTCCTGAAGTCAGAAGAAATTTGGGTTATGCCTCTAGTCCTGGACCTTCACTCCAGAGGGATGAACCAAGGGTTTTCTTTCTTTTTTTTTTAAATTTATTTAAATAAGATGTCTTTGCAAATTTGAAACAATCTGTACAGTTAGTATTGAAGAAAATGTAATTAGACACTTTGAGAAGTGGAAGAAATTAACTCCAACCACAGACCACTCCAACCACAGTTATGAGCTTTATTGTAACCAATCACAGTCACTCAGACTATTACTTAATAATACTTCCCAAATGTGCAAAGTACTTAGTTTTAGAATAACAGGAAAGCAGTATAACTTCTCACTGAGAGCAAAGGCTTTGACCTGGGAAGTGTGCACAGAAAAGTCAAAAGCCACCATTCTCCAAAGCCAGAAGATGCTTGCCACATCCCACCACCTGAGGGGTATCAGGGTGCCAGGCTGGGACAAACCTGCTCGGCCATGGTGCTGGGCTGTGTAGTGTGCAATTCATGGTCCACAGCCCCATGGTGCTTGAATGGCTGCATTAGAGACAATGGGAGTGACCAGCCTGAGGTGCAATGAGCTGTGTGCTAGAAGATCGCCTTCAGTTTCCAAGGTTATGAGTTACCAGCTGGGCCAGGGAGGAGGGGAAGCCGGGAGGAAGCAGAGACAGGACACCTGACCCAAACTGACCAAAGAGGTATTCCATACCACAGCACATCATGCCCAGGATGTAACGGAGTTACCCAGAAGGGCTAGGGGACTGCAGGGTTGGAGGAGGTATCAGTTGGTGCTTGGTCTGGTGGGGTGGGGGGAGTTATTGGTCGGCTGGTGGTGAAGTGTTGTATTCTCTTCCCTTCTTATTTCCCTTATCATTATTATTATTGGTGGTAGCAGTAGTGGTTTTGTGTTATACCTTAGTTACTGGACTGTTCTTATCTCAACCCGTGGGATTTACATTCTTTTCCATTCTCCTCCCCATCCCTCCGGGAGTGGGGGGGGGGGGAAGGGGGGAGTGAGAGAGTGACTGCATGGGTTACTGACTACACTTAAACCATGACACAGGGACAGCCATTTCCATAGCAAAAACAAGAGTCCATTCAAAAAGTGGGTTAGAAAAGCTGTTCTCACAGCAGTTTCTGCTGCTGCAATCATCGTTTGCCTACCTAAAGGTACCCCATGTGTATGCTATAAGACTGTGTTCAGAACAGAGAATCTCTTGCCTTATTTCAAAGCACTGACAAAAAAAAATTGATTAAAAATAAATACATACATGATGTCTTATATGCTTAACCTCTTGTCTTGGTGGAGTACAACTGGGACTGCCTATGCATGTGGGAAGAGCTACAGCATAATTGCTTTCAGCAGAATATCACTCTAGTCTATAATTAAGATATATGAGGCTGCCAGTTTCAAAATTTTTAAAGTGATTTCATCTGTATTTGGGTGGTTATGTCTCTCTGAGAGGCTCATTTAAAACGATACTTTATTTTTAGTGCACAAAATGGTTGCTGAGTGAAAGAGAAAGGTAATTTTGTCTTCTTCTTGCAGTCTCCAAGAAAGTATCTAGGGAAGCCTGGAGAGACAAAGCTCAGACCTCAACAGCATGTCCCATCATTGGGGAAATCTTTGGTGAAAGCTGCTCATGAAGTATCATTCCAGAGATGGAGTGGAAGGTGCCAAGAAAGGAAAAAAAAAAAGGAAAAAAATCACTAACAGAAAAATCTGGCACCTCCTAAATCACAGTGACAATTTCAGCACAGTGTTTGCACAGGGTAGTAAAAATAAATTGCCTGAGACTGATTATACCCACATGCCACTCACCAGGCAACAGGGATGTCCCACAGTATCAGAAACCAAACCAAGCAAACACATGCCAGTGGCAATAATCATCAGTGCAACAGCACTGGGGCCAGCCTCAAAAAGTGTAAGCAGCAGCAGGAAAAGGGATGTGTCACTCCTCCCCACCACACAGACATGATCTCACGAAGAGTGGCATTTGAGGCCACCACAGATGAGGAGTTCCACAAGGATCATGGACAAATGAGCAATGTGGGTTTAGGGTATCCTCAAGCTTTGATAAATTAAATCTGCATAGTTGTGAAGCCCCTCTGCAATTTCTGCCACAGCTGGGATCTGTGAGATCAGCTGGGGAGTAGCAACTCCATTCCTGGTCTTTTCCTAAAGCCTTCATGGTCCCATCCAGTTTGCAGCCAGACCTACCCTGAATCTCATGCAAAAGGGAAGGGACCTCTGCTGTAATTTCATTAGGAAAAACAGCAGAGGAATATCCTGGTCCCATCTTAAGTAGAATAACTCAGGGCATGTCTGCCCTTAACACATAACTCCCAAAGTGTATCACAGGTGGGAGGTAGCCCTTTTCTCATCCCCATCATAGCACCTCTAAAAACCTTTCTTGCATTTCTGGTCTTTCTCCAAGGTAACTTCTGTCTTTAAAGAAGAGGTTGTTGCCCCAGGAGGCTGGATGGCTCCTCACAGTGGCACAGTCCCATGTCAGAGGGTATGGCTAGTTTTGGTGGCATCAATCTCCCCAGAAAGCTTGCAGCTCTGATGTTATCCCTTGCTGGGGGCTGTTGTGGCATCAGTTATCTGCTGTGTTCTTGCAGGAGTGAATGAACACCATCCCTTGTCAAAAAAAGTTGCATGTGCTGACATAATGGGGGAGGTACAAAAAACAAAACACAGCCTAGTTAACATGTGACCATGTACAATTGTCTCCAGCAGAACAGGGGCTCTGTGGTCAATATAGTTATTTCACCTGGTGGCAAGGCCAGAGCAGGTGATGCAGACAGTGAATTTATCTTGCCAGGGCATTTAAAAGAAGGAGAAAGAGCAAGAGAGGGACCCTCTTGAGAATAAATTTGAGCAAGAGAGGACGAGTGTGCTGACTGCAATGTGCAACAGCTTTCAGGACATCTCAATGATATGGAGATGTCCTGAATAAATTCCGTGCATATTCCAGTCACTTGTGGGCTTTGGCATTGAATATGTGTAAAATGTCTTGGCTTTGTGGCTTTAAGCAGAGCGATAAACCAGCTAGAGATGTGCTCAGCTCTCCTTGACAGATGCCAAGGCCAGCCTTGCTTCAGCACTACTGGGGAACATCCTCTTCCTGGTGTAGGAGGGATGCAGGCTCATGAGCTGTTAAAGGTATGTGTGGCATGCAGCATTTCTAATCAAAATAAGTAACATAAGAAGGCAAAGATGATAGCATCGCTGTTATAATTGTAATGAGTCACAAATGCTATTTTGATGTTTTTCTTTGAAAGAAATACACAAAACAGAAGCGATTTAATTAAAGATCTCCAAGGCTCTGTAATCAACATGGCCACAAATGAAGGCAAATATACTTTCATGTGGCAGAATACATGAGTAGTTTTCCCATTAAAATAAAAAGGAAGAAGAGAAAAAGACATTTTAAAGAGTTTTGTTTATAACGATACTAGGATACAACATGAAGGATCTATATCCTCCCTGTGAGAGAAAGACTGTGATTAACTTAGATAAAGCACAGAGGGTTTGGGGTTTTTCTAAATGGTTTATGAATACATGCATTACATTACATGTCTGCTTAACACCGAGCACATCTCTGAGTACATTTGGGAACAAGAAAAGGAAGAAACTCCCAGGGAGTCAAAGACTCTGACAGGTAGCTAAGAACATTCACCAGACTCAATTTCTGAAGTTCTTTCTGAGCTTTTTCAGAACAAATGCCCGAAACCTAGGATGCAGAAGCAGCCTTTGAAGCTGCTGAGATTTTTAAGCCAAAGAAGTAGGATGGGTCACTCAGCAAAAGGTTTTTAGTTTTGGCAATCAGGCATAGAGAAAATGAACATTTTTGACCTGAGTGTGCATGGGGCTCTGACCACCTGGGACTGATCTGCTTGGAAGAGCAGGAAACACTGTGAGGCTCTACCTCATAGAAATAGCTATTGTTTCCTTTACATTGTATCACCCCTGAGCCTGCAAGATGCACAGGATCCCGCATGCATCCAAGATTTGCTGCAAAACATCAGGGAAATGACAAGAGGGCAGATTAATCCCATTTACTCTGAAGAAGCCCATGATTTATGCAACTTGGATAGTGTCCTGGGTTCAGCTATAACAGTTATTTTTCTCCTTAGTAGCTGGTGCATTGATGTGTTTCGGCTTTAGTCTGAGAACAATGCTGATAACACACCAATGTTTTAGTTGTTGCTACGTAATGCTTAACCCGATCAAGGACTTTCTCAGTTTCTCATGCTCTGCCAGTGAGGAGGGGCACAGGAAGCTGGGAGTAAGCAGAGACAGGACACCTGACCCAAACTAGCCAAAGGGGTATTCCATACCACAGCATGTCATGCCCAGTATAGAAACCGGGGGGAGTCATCCAGAAGGCCCAGAGTGCTGCTCAGGTAGGTCGGGGTATCAGTCGGTGGGTGATGAGCAATTGTATTATGCATCACTTGTGTTTATTGTTTTGCTTTTCCCTTTTTAGTTTTATATTCTCTCCCCTTGTTATTTCCATTATCAGTATTGGTGGTAGTAGTAGTGGTTTTGAATTATACTTTAGTTACTGGATTGTTCTTATCTCAACCCATATGAGTTACATTCTTTTGATTCTCCTCCCCATCCCTCCGGGAGCAGGGGGGGAGGGGGGGAAGTGAGTGAGCAGCTGTGTGGTTCTGAGTTACCGGGTGGGCTTAAGCCACGACGGATAGGGCTGTAGGAAGGGGAATGGCTTAAAAAGATGGAAGTCTGTGGCTCCTCCTTAGGGCAGGCAAGAGCAGAAAGTTTGCAAGTTTTGTCGGTTTGTTGTTTTTTTTTTTTTCTGATGTAGGAAGAGCTCTGCTGCCCTTCCCTGCCTCAAGCTCATGTTACCTCTTCATCTTCACCCAGGATGAAGGTGGGGATCACCCCCCACCACAGCCCCATCCCAGTCCCCAACAATCACAGCTTCCCATCTCCAACATGTTCACATTTCCAAGAGCTCTGCACACTTCACGGGTGGTCAGGATTGCCCCCACCCCCCCAGTGCCCTTTGCCAGATAATAAAATTCAAACAACCACAGCAAACCTGCAGATATGGGCTCAGGTTGGGGTAATTATGATCTTCTTCGGCTTCTTGCAACACAGTGTGCTATATATATAAATATAAAATCCTTTGCAATATATGATCATCTCTTTTAATGAGGTGAATTGATCTAATCAGGTCAGCATTGCATAGCGTTAATCACAGTAAGCATTTCTGTGCCAAAACCTCTGCAAGGGCAAATCACCCCTGGGGCAGGGCTCAGCCAAAGGGGGCTCTTGCTGGGTGCCCCATTCCCAGCACCCACAGGCAGAGACCCCAGACCTGGTCTCCTCTCAGGTCCAGGAGAAAACTCCTCCAGGGCTGGCCAAAGGATTCAAGGCAATCTCCTGCCCTGGAAAAGTCACTCTGAGACACTGATGGGTCAGTGCAATTACAACAGCAAGCAAATCCCCCAGAACCAGCCCTTCCTTATTCTCCGTAATTGAAGACATTTCCCATAGGCAGGTGGCATATTTTGTTTTCTTAAGCATGGCTGCACTAAACCAGACATCTGAATAAGATGCAGTTTTGCAAAAACAAGACAGAAATGAAGTTGTTTTTTTTTTTCTCCAGGACTCAGGACTGAGGCCAGGCAAGGTCCCAAACCTGGTGCCCCCAGTTTGCTGCTTCTGCTCACCCTACATTGTGCACAATTCCCCCCTAAAGCAAAGGCAGTGCTGCATGCCCAGCCCGGCAGGACCTGCTGCTGCCTGGTTTTGTCAGGGCTTATTACTACATGTTTTCACACTTATCCCCAAGGTATTGAACTCACCCTGAAGGTTAATTAGTAATTTATAGCGCTGTCATCAGTTCCAGTCTACTAATGGTTTCAATTTAGCCCCAGGGCTTTTTTATTTTCTTTTTTCCCCCCTCCTCTTTTCCTCCTGCCTTCTTTGGAGGAGCTGGGAGTTGCAGTGCATGGGAAAGCAGCAGGTCTACTCAGAAAAGCCCCTGGAATTAAGGTCCAAAGGAAGAGGTGAAGATGCCCCGTCCTCAGCTCCAGGAGTGGACCCCAGTGGTCCTATATCCCTGTCCCATTTTGCAGAGAAACAATTTAAAGCAATTCACACAGAACTGCAAAGCCTGGGGTGTTTTTGGGGTGCTCCTAAATGCCCAGCTTGAAGCAATGTCCTTTGGACAGCTTTTTCCAAGGCAAGACGGCCATGGAGCATGAACTTCAAGCCAAATGGTGCTGCCTGAGGTGTCCTTGTAGTTAGCAGCATCCCCCTCACCCCTTGCAGGACACAAAATCATCTTGGCTGGAGAAATGTAAACCAGCTTCACACTCAGTGAGACATCTGTGAGTGGGCAGAGTGCAGCCTGAGAGGAGGGCTTTCACATGCATGGCTGCAAGGCTTGGCTAGCTTAGCAAAGAGCTCTGGTTTGATCTAGCAATGACTGGAGTTGGGGAGCATTGGGGAATGGAGTTGTTTTGCCCTTCTTGTGAAGCACCTCCAGCATGCCTTAGTTTCTCCATTTATTTATAAGGTGGATGTGCAGCCCACCAGGCAACCTGAATAGCAAACTGCTCCCCAGAACCCATACACTTGCCCCAAAACCCTCCACCCACCCAGACAGGACTTAGATGCTGTCTGATCAGCAATCCCTCTTCATCCTGCCCTCAGATGCTGCTCCCTGGGGCTTTTGTACCCCCCCCCAGCACAGAGATGCTAAACAGAGACAGTGAATGGGCTGTGTCCCCTGCAGTTTCCCTGCACCCCCATCAGCCCTGTCCTTGCCTGATGGAGCGCCTCTTGCAGAAGAGCCACACACCAATTTTTCATTGTTTTTTTTTTAAATAAGCACATTTCCTGTGTTTATACAAGCCTTTAGGTAAACTGGACATGAGGAGGGGGGGCAAAGGCATGCAAGGTGCTGTTGAGGTCCAGCTTGGCAGCTGTTGCAGCCTGTGTCCAGGGCAGGAAGAGATGGCTGGGATGGAAGAGTCCCATAGGGACTGAGCCATGCAGGGTGCGGGGACAGGCAGCACCAGTTGGCCTTGCCACCACCAGCCCTTCCCTGCTGGGGACATGGGAACAGCAAAACCGGGCTGTGCCTGGGCGATTCTGGGTGCCAGGCTCCCAGTGCATCCTCACCAGGGATTCACAAGGGAGAGGGATTGGCTGAAGAGGAATTGGGTGACTTCAAGAAAAGGAAGAAAAATATCTCAGCAGGAATACAGAGGGGAAGTCTTTCAGCAAAAAGGCTGCACCAAATCCCTTGCAGCTTTCTCTGGCAGAATCCAGACCTGCAGGGGAGCAGAGGCAGCAGGATGCTCATCCAGCCATGGGACCTGTGCTGTGGCCAAGGGACCAGTCAACCTGGGGAGGAGGTGTAAAGGTGCATTTCTTGAAACTGTGTGATCTGACAGCTGGAAAGGAAAAAGGTATGGACATTTCTTTGGATTTTGATTTAAAAAAAGAAAAAAACAAAAACAACAAACCACCTATATTTAGTTTTCACCACATGCACGTGGATTCCTAGAGTAACACCTGCTATTCCCCTCCCCTGTTTAATTTATGGCCATTAACTTTAGGGCTAAGGAAAGTTTATGGAAAAAAATCACCCGCTTTCCCCTACTCCTAGGGCAAGGGTGGAATTTTCTCTGACTCTACATTCTAAATAAAGCTCCGTTCCAGGACCCAGTGATTCATACCATGGCTTATGCACATATGCCTTATGTCAGGAGGCCCTGTCAAGATGCTCATGCAAGAGACTTTTCACAGATCTCATTTATACACATCACTGTGGCTTTCTGCAGAGCCCAGGAGAAACCTGAGCCTTGGGACTAGTTGCCCTTTTGTTGGGATATGTTCTAACCTCTCACAGAGAGGTTAGAATAGAGTTTGTTTTATTTTCCTTTTCCCCTTTTGGTTTTATATTCTCTCCCCTTGTTATTTCCCTTATCATTATTATTGGTGGTAGCAGTAGTGGTTTTGTATTATACCTTAGTTACTGGACTGTTCTTATCTCAACCCATGTGATTTACATTCTTTCGATTCTCCTCCCCATCCCTCCGGGAGTGGGGGGAGGAAGAAGCTGGGGGACTGAGTGAGCGACTGTATGGTTCCGAGTTACTGGCTGGGCTTAAACGACGACAATCAGGTTGGACCAAATTCTGATCCCACCACTTCCACTGATTTTACAATATTACAAAAAGCTTTGACACTAGCCAAATCATTCCCATATAAACAAGAACAAAATCAAGCAGGTGAAAGCTGGATCTGGACAATGGTGTTCAGATCCAACTCGTTGGCTTGAGTTTTCCTGTAACTAACACCCAACTTGGGCAATGAGAGCAGCAGAGCAGAACTTGCATGACTTTCTCTCCCAGGCTGTCCAAAGACAGCACATCCTGCTGAAGCCACTGAAGCTGAGCTGAAACACACCACCTGACTCACTTGGCTCTAAACCTTTGATTATTGACTTCAGTGAGATGAAACTCCAGGCCTCCATGACTTTTTGCTGACCCCAGAAGAGTTTAAGTAATAAACTGTTCTCTTGTCATGTGCAACTCCCATAGGATCCTTCAGTCCCACAGACCACAAGCGTTTGCAAGGTAAGCAGTCCAGCACTTGGAGAGCACGACGACGACACGATGGTTGAGAATGTTAATTGTTCTCCATTGCCCCCAATAATTTTGACATTTCATTATTCCTCTGCTGGCTGACAGCTGGATTCTTTCCTAATTAGAAACCAGTTGTAGTTGAAAAATCAGACATTTCCTGGAATTTAAATAACCAATTTTCCATCAATTTTCAACACAATCCTATAGTTTCATTCTAAGCATATTGGGGGAAAAATATAAAATAATCAGAGCATGCTGAATAAGTGGGGAAAAAGGGGGATTTTTATGACTTCACACAGTCAAATACACCATTCCCGGATCTTTGTATTCTAGCTTATTTTGTAAGTTGTTGGGGTTTTTTATTTGCTTGTTTTTGTTTTATTTTTTAAAAGACAGAAATAATATTCATATTCATTGAAAAAATCATGATTCAATGTTTTTAAAAGGCAGCATGTTCTTAAATACCATGAATGTATCTTTTAAATACAGAGCTGGCATCTGACTATACAGTTATTCATCTGGGCCTTAGAAAACATCTTTATTCATAATCAATGCAGAATAAATATTGATTTTTCCTCAATCTGTTGCCACAGGATTTGTTCATTTTGTCTCTGCAACAAATTGCTATGACAGTAAGGAATAGCTCTAAACTCTCAAGTCTTAGGCTATCGAAAAGACAAAATGAAAAGCCCTTGGACAGCTGCTGGCCTCCAGGAAACTCCATGAATGGAGACCTATGGCTTTGCATCCTAATTACATCCTTAGGAAACTGTGAAGAAGACAGAGCCCCAAACACTCAATGCTGGTGCAGTCAGTCAACACTATTTGACAATTCATCTTCTCAGCTGCTATTTTCTGTTCCAGAACCCACAGTTTCAGGCATATGTACTTTTTTATTTAATCAATCAATCAATCAATCAATCAATCAATCAATCAATCAATCTCTATCTCTTCTGGTCATTAGAAAGAAATAACCCTTCAGCTGTAACTGATTAAAGAGGTTGGTGCTTGAGTTTGCAAGAAGCCTGAAATGATAGTTGGTAGAAATTTGAAGAGCTTGCTTGTCCCTGTGAACTGTGTGCCACAACTTCCTGAATGGATGTCACTTAATGGAGTCTTTGCCTTAATTAAGAGAGAACAACTGCGAATGGAAAAAAAAAGCATTGCATACTTAAAATGACCTTTGAAGCTGTGACTACGTGAAAAAAAGCTGCCCCAGATTGGAAACCTTGAAGCAAGAACTCGGAAGTCATAGCATCTGGGGCATCTGTGTACCAAATACTTTCCAGAGGAAGCTATTTTATTTGGGAAAGAAATTAATGGAACTTTGAGTTCTCTTTGAGTAATGGATCTCAAAGAATGAATATATTTTACCTTGAGGGTTTTTTTTTTCCCTTCCCTTGGGAGCAGCTGGGTTTTCCCCAGAATATCCCATTCTCATTGTCTTGTCTATTTTGGCATCATCTTTATGTTACTTGCTTTGCCCAGGGGAGGAGGACTCCATACACAGCCCCTGAGATGCAAACTGCCTCCACTTGTGAGAACGGTGCTGTCCACTGGGCAATGTGCTTAGGGAAGGCAACAGAGGAGCCAGGAGGTATTTGCACATGTAGGCTCATTGATTCAAACCAGAGGCAGTTTAGAACCAATCTGCTCAGAGCATTTGCACAGCTGAGCCTATGAAGGGATGATGCAATTGGGACCATACAGCATTACCCCATCCCCAGCTCATTTAAAGCACAGGTGAGAAGCTGTGGCAAATGCTCTGGAAACAGCACAACTCAGCATGTGATATAATTTGTCCCTAGATAGCATGCTAGCCAATGTAGGGTTTGCCAAAGGCATTAAAAAAGCTGCTTTGGTGGTCATCAAGGAAAAGGAAAACCAAGGAAGAGCATCTGTTTTAAGGAACAGGAGCAAATCTAGAGAGCATATGCAGAGGTTTCCAGAGGGGTTTTAAAATGGACTTGTCAAGCAACTTAAATAGAAATGTTATTCCTGAAATTTATTCTAAGATTTGTGCATACTTAACCCGTAAACCCACAACAAACAAACACTGCATAAAAGCCCCATGGGTAAATAGAACAAATCCCACATAGATCACTACAGTTGCACTGTGGAAAATCTTTGTGGAAGAGGCTGACTCATTTTCAGTCCTTCTGCCAGTACCTGGTTATATGTAGTGTGCAGGAGAATATATTTAATCTAAATTCTGTTTAGTGGGGATACCAAAGCCCACTGAGCAAAACTGATGATGCCAAACTAAATCTTACCCCAGTTATTAGTGCTTGAAAGGTATGTGAAGGTTTTTAATAATAAGGAAGGCTAAACAGGGATGTCTGTTTTTCATAATTGCACAGTGCTCCCAAGACAGCTGCTCAGCCATCTTGAAAAATCAATGTTTTGATGCTCTTTGAACTTTCTTTTCCTCTTGAGTGTCTCTCCTAAAGGTTGCTCCCCATGATGAAAACAATAAAAGCAAATATATAACAGTAAAGGCCTGAGGTTAATGTCTTTAACAAGATAATGTTACTTAAGGGACTGTCGTGGTTTAAACCAAACCAGACAACTCGTTCACTCACTTCCCCCCCCCCCCCCCCCATTCTTGCCCTTCCCCTACTCCTGGAGGGACAGAGAGGAGAGTCAAAAGGAATGCCACTCCCATGGGTTGAGATAAGAACAGTTTAGTAATTTAGGTATAACACAAATAACTACTGCTACCACCAATAATAACAATGATAAAGGAAATAACAAGGGAAGAGAATACAACACATCACCACCAGCCGACCAATAACTCGCCCCCCAAGCCTGACCAAGCACCGACCCATACCTCCTCCAACCCCACAGTCTCCCAGCCCTTCCGGCTAACTCCCAGTTACATCCTGGGCATGACGTGCTGTGGTATGGAATACCTCTTTGGTCAGTTTGGGTCAGGTGTCCTGTCTCTGCTTCCTCCTGGCTTCCCCTCCTCCCTGGCAGAGCATGAGGCTCACAAAGTCCTTGGCCAAACCAAAACATCCTTGTTATCAGCTCTGTTCCCGAGCTGAAAGTCAAAACACTGCACTGCACCCGCTACCAAGAAGGAGAAAAATGACTGCTACTGCTGAACCCAGGACAGGGACCTGTAAATGAAATAATTCCTAAATTCCATTTTTTCTTTGAAATGTAGGATATATTACAAAACCATATGTGTGAGTATGGATTCATACATAGTGTGCAAGATATTTTACAGTAATGACTACGTTTTCACATTGCATATTCCAGTATTCCCACATCATATGGTTTCCTGAGGATTACTATTATTCTAACCATTAATCCTTCTATTAATAACTTTCTATTGCAGCTGTGTCAAAGAATCACATTGTAACATAGTTGGCTATGAGTCTAACGTGCAAGATCTGAACAAATTTGCACCAGGTCATTTTACCAAGCAGAATTTCTTTCTTTGGATTTAGTATCAAGAGGTAGTTCATTCCAGCAAACTGGCATATGCCCTTAATGTTTTTAATTTTCACCAGAGAATAACTTGCTAAAAGTACTTCAAGCTGCATTCTGGGGGGGCGAGGGGGTGGGGGGAAGAGGGGGGTAAAGGAGGGTAAACAGTCTCTTCATGCACACATGTTGTTTCTATACCTACTGAAAATTTATCTCAAGACATGTTCAGGTTACTCTCTCCAAAAGTTACTTTTGCAGCATTCTTAGATATTCCCTGCAATTCAATTAACTTTGGGTGAATGTGATATGGAACAATACTCTGCCCCTACATGTGTGTTTTTTCTTGATTTTCATGGAAGTGGTAGGTATAAATAAGTGTGGACCAAAAGAGTGACTAGTTTATTTAACTTTATATTATCTACAATACTATTAAATCTGGAAATAAAACAGAGACATAATCCTACCAAAACATTTTGGAGGTTGTCCAGAAAAAATCCAAGGACACTTGTTTCTACATCACTGAACTAATTTCCATTAACACGAGTGAATGAAAATCCCTGCCAGAGGGAATCACTGGCAACTGTATTCACTTTACAGTTATAAAATTCTCAGTTCCATGTGCCTTCAAATTGCAAGCCTACATAGATGATGAGGCAAAGGATACGAGAACTTGAGAATATGGTCACCATGTAAAACCCTGACAGGTTGGAAAAATTTGGCCTGAGTCAATTCTTCCTCCTCTTTTCCTCCTCCTAAGTCTTGCTCCTGCCCATGCATAACTCTTGGGTGTCAGAGGGCAATAAATATTTGTCATGAGGTCTGCCATAGGGATCAGGCACTAGGGTATTTGACTATGAATCAAGAACATCTAAGTGGTCAAGAGGGAAAAGAGAAAGCTCTTCTACGCTATTTATAGCAGTAATCGGCTTAATCATCCCTTTCAATTATCAACACCATCTAGCTACTTTCCTGTGAACCATCACAGCTTTCTGAAGAGCATCATCGTGCCTTGCAGTACAGTATTGTTTGTACAGCCACACAAACTGAAGGCTTTAGAGGAGTCCATGGATGAGCACAGGAGGACTGCATGGTCTTGCCCAAGAGAATTTCCTTCTAGGACAGAAAATAGGTACATGTGGAAACCAGGGCGAATTGCTTCTTTTTCATCCTCCCTTGGGATCACTGAGTTTCTCATTAGTCTAATAAGCTTCAGCAGTTGTTTCCTCATCTATTCTTTGTGGAAGAGCAATAGCTTTAAGGCCTCTGATGCTAGCCAAATTCACCCACCCCATGATGGGCACCCATCATCATCTATCAGCAAACTATACAGGGCATAACAGAACAACCCATGGCCGGGAGGAGACCTCCTTCCCCAAAGGGAGGTAGGTGGCCATGGACTCTGCTTTGACGTGAGTGACCAGTGCAGTTTGCTGGCAACAAAGCCACGGTGCTCCAACAATCTCAGGTTTAACAGGACTTGTGCAGGTTTTTACTGCTGTCTTGTAAAATACCTTTCAGAAATGGAAACATTATCTCTTTCTCCTTGCACAGAATGCAGATTTTCACACCAAAACATGTTTTTAGATAGGTTCTATGGGTTTCATTTGCTCTCCTAGCATTAATTACAGATTAACCCAACCTCATCATGCTATCACAGCTGCTGGTATAACACAGTTTTGGGACAGCGGACGTGTTTATCATGGATTGTCAAAATGCTTCTTTCTGCACCATCAGCGGAAGTATCTCCCCACAGTCCAGAGCAGAAGGGATAAACCAGCACCCTTTCTTCCCAGGATGCAGCTACACTTTTCCCAACTTAGGTTACACATGCCTTCACCCATGTAGTATCTATAAAGGGATAGGAGATGCTGTTTAAACCAACAGACATTTTCATACAGACTTATTAAAGGAAACAGATTAGCATGGTGACAGATATTCCTGATACTAAGTATATTCCCAGAACTAGTATTTTCTGTAAAGTATTAAAGGTTCTACTGTATGAATAAATGAATAAATGGTAGACAAATTTCACTGTAACTCATCTTAAGCTTTTAGACTTGGAGAAAAAAATGAATTATAGCTTGGGAAAACAGAAAGCTAAAAAGAGAGGAAGAAGATTTGACTAACATTTATTTATAAGTGGTAGACAAAAGACATAAAGAACAATTGATCACTATTTCTCAGAAGTCGGAATCTTCAAATTAAAGGAGGCAGTGGTTCTGAAACAAATGGAGTCTTTCTTTTTTTTTAATACTTCATCATTGTATGCTGTACAAAACATTTCCCTAAGGATTGCCCTTGGTACCTAAGGGTACCAAGTGTACAAATGGGTCCAAAAATCCACTGTCCTTTCTGCTGCCACTGGGAAAAGAATTAAAAATTTGAGTAGACATGAGGCACTGAATAAAATCAGTGTATTTATATTGAAAAACCTTTTAGCACTTTTGGATCTCATGTCTGTTTCTACTGATTTAAAGTTCCTTGTATTTTGCAACTGATTTTTAAAGCAATGCGATATTGCAGCTTTTTACTGTGTGTTTATCAGTGTGAAGTTTTCATTCTGGAGAAAGGAATCCCCTTAGCATGAGATTTGGGATCTCTGGAGGTAGAGACACACGTATTTCTAACATTTATGCCAGAATGACAAACTGACACTCTATACTAATAAACATATTCTGAAATGACTGCAAAGAAACATTTACCTCAACCTCCCACCAACAGGTTATTTTTAGATTATTTCTTTTTTTAATAAACCAGAAAAGCCACAGAAAGCCTCCAAAATCTTTTAATCTAGGCTATATTTTCCCCTTCAGTGCCTAAGGGGTACGAGATTATTTATAACAGGAAACCTTTGATTTCTGAGCTTTTATGTTTTTGCAGTGTTCCAACTCACAAAAAAAAAAAAAAAAGCAGTGTGTTGATTTTTAAGTAAAACCCAAATTGCAGCATACACCCAGGGCTAATTCTCCCACTCACTAGCACTACTCCTGCTATCTCCTGCTAGCACAACCTGGAGCAGAATTAGGTCAATGTAAAGGGTTTGGATAATCCTACCCTTAAGCATCACTACCTCAGGAGCTCACAAACCTGTTGGAAGACTGGCTTACAAGAACAGCTGAAAGACACTGGTGACAGATGCATTAAGAACCCCCCTGGGCATTCACCTTCCCATTAGCACAGCCAGAACAAGGTTTGTGCACTGGGTCAAGGCAGGGAATGAACATCTCCCTGACAACAGCACAGCTGTAGGGTCCTCTGTGGTCTCCCCAAGGTCAGTGGAAAGTTTGACTTCAGAAGTTGGAATTAAGGCCATGAGAAGCATGTGGATGGCACTAAACCCTTTTTTCCACATTGTACAACATAGATGTATATAACAGTAAGTGTAAAATCCCACTCTAGCTCTTGGAGAGAAGCCATATCTCCTCACCATTGCCCTATCCTCTCCAGCCCCATACAATGTGCCTGTGACCCTGCTCTTGAATAAGTCTGGCTTAGCTTTGCCAGCCTTCTTTTTAAAACTGCTGCTGACAAAATTTCAGCTGTATGGGGGCTTGTCCAGCAGAGACTATTTCAGCATCAGGTGTTGGGTCACTGTCTCCCTGGGACTTTGCAAGTTAAAAAAAAAAAAAGCCTCTGATGCATGGAATTATAGAATCCCAGGTTGGAAGGGATCTCAAGGATCATCAGGTCCAACCTTTCTTGGTGAAGCACTAGAACTAGATGTCCCAGCACCCTGGTCCTTAGAAGGGCTCAGAATAATGGCATGTTTGTTATGAGGGATTAATCCTTTTTTCTTGGAAATTTCTGCTTTGATTCATTTAACAACCCTATAATCTCACTGAAAGCAAAACAAGGGTAAGCAGCTCCTCAATGAATGAGATTTAACTGCCAGGTCCTGTCACTTCCATTGACAATTTCTTTCTAATGATATAATATACACTGAACAACATGAGTAAAATTGAATAGGAATATGTTTGTAAAGATTGCCATCAAGGTCTAAGTGATTGCAGACATGGAAAAGTTAAAAGAAAAAAAAATCATGTGGTGATACATTTCCTGCAAGCTTCAATGCCCAGAAAAACAGGAAAGTTTCTCTGCATGTTTTAAAGAAATATATATAAATATAAGTATATAAAATTAGGTCTTTGCAGATGGTAAAATGAATGCCAAGCTCAGTTTATGAAGGGTAAATCAGATTTCTGCACATGGAAACTTTCCTCTTCCTGCATCTGCCAGACCCTACGTAATTTCAACCCCAATAGCTTTGCGTGATCCCTTTTAATCTTGCCTTAATTATTGTTATGAAGAATGTGATAATGTTTTTTTCTGTAGCTTGCAAGCCAAGAAAACAGTTCTTGTCGCTGGCTTTGCCAGGCACTTTTTCAGGCAGATGGTCTGAGCCTAGTACTAAGCATGGTCTGAAGTTGGTTGATCTCTTGGCTTCCTCTCTGACGTGATGAGGATGGACAGAGGAGGCTTCAGAGGAGATGCTGCAGCATATCCCTGGCTGCACCAGCCAAAATCTTACCTCTAGCCCTACCACTCTTTTCCTGGTTGTTTCTTCACACACACAAAAAGACAGTGGCTTCTTTCAACCACAACAAAAACTGGAGCCATCACACATGTCCAGCATAGAACCCGCTGATGTAGGAGAAAAACTTGATTGATCTGGTTGAATTAAAAATAAAATAAGAATATGATTAGGACAGGAATGTACTCCTCAAGTCTGGATAGAGGCTTTCCAGGGACAGAGAAAAGATATGGCAGAGATGTGACATATAGGGACGTCATTTCTCCCATCTTGTCAAAATTGCAACCACTTGGGTAACTGCACAGACTGGTCAGCACATGGGTAGAGGTTTGATCCAGTCTGGTTTTCTCATATTTCAGAGGTGGTCAGCTATCAGCTAGGAAGCCAAAACCACAGACTAGAAGAAATCTTAGATCACTTTTAATCACAACAGTTAGAATAATAAAAATAAAAAGGCTGCACTGATCTATGGCAAAACCATTTCTTTTAAAGTTTAGTTTTTTCCCTATGAAAATGATTGTTCCCCCTGCCTTTTCTCTATTTTTAATCACAGCAATGTAGCATTTATTCTAGCTGACCATGTACTTTGCTTCTCCTCTCCCTCCCTCTTGCACCAGAGCATTAATGAATGGGAACATTTTTCTTACTTTCAGAGGCATTGCGAAGGGTTCCAAAGTAAATTCTCTGGAAGCCCAACAAGTGCCCACACTTCCCTCTGTAGCATGTCCATGGTGAGGAACCCAGCAAGGAGAAATCACCATGACCCCATCCTCATCAGGAAAAATGAATATGTTTTCTTCCATCTGAGCTGCAATTCTGCATGGAACAATTTAAGCCTTTCCTGCCACTTCCAGGCACTGAGGTTTGTAATTGAAATCCTGAGGAACAGAGTTGGCTAGCAGACAAACAAGAAACTCATCCTTTTGCATCTGCTTTGCTTTTGGATTATTTAACTGGCCAATTGATCTTTGCTATTCATTAATATTTAATTCCAACCTCCTCATCCTGAGCAGGGCAAGGTGTTACAAGCATTAGTCTTTGGAACCAGGAATGAAAGCTTCAATCCACCACGGCCCTCTGCTAAGCTACCTCCAACCCAGCCTGGAGAGATTGCTCCAGGGGGAATAAGGAAACTATATGGTTTACTGAGATGCTTAAAGTGCTTGGCCTTTCTTCCAGAAAGAAGCTGATCACCGCCAGCTCTGGTAGAAGGCTTTCCAGTGTGATGCCTGCCTATAAGAAATTCGACAGACCAGAGCAACCTTGTGCAACTTCAAAGCTGGTCCTGTTTTGACAGGCCAGAGGACTTTCAGAAGTCCCTTCCAACCTAAATTATTCTGTGGCTGCTTTAGCATAGGAGTCTCAATAAGATGATAAAGCCTAGAGGCAGGCACCGATGCTCCAGCCCACAGAATGCTCCAGCCCACAAGGGAGTCAAAATTACAAGTTAATCTTGAATCAGAAAAGTGGGGAGAGGGAGCTGGGGGGAACCAGCTAGCTGACTCCAGAAACCTGGAGGCATCAAGCTCCAAACCTCCAGCACCCAAACCTTTTCAAGGGACATTCCAAACACCATCCATGACTGAAAGGAACCAAAAATCCCTTCAAAGGACACCCATGTCTAAACACTAGAAGCAGCCAGGTACCAGCAGGACTCCAGTAAATTCTTACAGACCTCCTGGCTTATTTACGAGGCATCTTAGGCACTACAAACAGCTTTTTTTTTTTTTTTTTTTGTCTGTGAATTGTACCAGGAAAGGAGCAGGGAGCAGGACAAAAGCAAGGAAACTTGGCTTGAGAAAACATTAAAACACATTAAGATGAAGAAACTGTACAGTGCCTGGAGCGGGCATCTGTCCTCTGCTCCCCCTTCCCTCCTTGGAGAGCGCTGGACTCCTGAGCACATCAGGGATAGAAACATCCATTGTTATTTACCTTGGACTTGTGCTGATGCTACTCATCCACCAGCTCTAGGTGACCCTGACATAAAACTCTAAGGAACAAAAGCAAGTGATACCCAAATTAAAACTAGCTGGTAGCTATTCAACACACATTTTTCCCTTTCCAAGACAAGAAGGCTTCGACTAACCAAAGATATCTGGGAGAAGTCATTTGCTTTATCTGGGCTCGTTTTTTTTTATAGAGGTTTTTTGTTCTCCTTTTTATTAGTGGAGAAAAATAGGATGCTCAGATAATTTCTACAGCACAATTTCTCTTTCTTTTGGCTTTCTCTGTCCTTTTTTGTTGATTTTTAACCAGTTTGGGACTGCCTCCTAATTAAGGTGCAGGCAACTTTTTCATGAACAATGTCAGCAGGGGAAGATCTCTGGTCTGTCATAACACATCGCAGGAAACTAGGAGGAAATAACCAAGTTGTACTGGATAGAAAGAGCTTGGTTTGGTCCTCCCACTTTTCTAGTTCCAAAGTTCTCTGTTTTACTGCCTTGGGCTCTGAGAGTTTTGATGACATCTTAGGGGAAAAAATCTGTATACACACATTAAAAAAAATTGTGAAAAGACTATCATTTTGCAGCACTGCATAGTCTACCCCAATGAGCACTTTAACAAATGTAAATAAAAGGAGCTTTTCCTATTCTGACTTGGCCCATGAAGCTTTAGTTGGGCCTCTACATAATCCATGGGATTTCTGAAGCTTTTATTTTTAACTAAGTAATTTGTATGGCTGCCTGAGATGCTTCCAAATGTGTGGTAACTCGATTTTGGTATGCTCCCAACAACCTAATTAAAACCATGGAATAAAATAATTTGGCTTAGGTGATTTTTAATACTTCTTTCCTCCTCCTTTTATTTTTTAATCAAAAGAAACCTTCTGAGTCACATAACTAGATCATTTTAAACATCATTTTGGAAAGGGCACACTCTGGAAATCCTATATAGCAGCAGAGGAGAGTTGTCACACATGTTCGTAGAGCTCATTTAGACTGAATGACAAAGGTTATGGTACACACAGGAAAAAATCAAATTGCTTGCGATCCTCCTCTTACTGAAGCATCCCTTTCAGGATGATGTCATGAGGAAAATAAGTTTTCCCCTTCCAAAGCCTTAATGAGGATTTTGGAACAACTGATGAAGGAGCAGCCCTGGGGGGCCCAGTGCAGATGTCAAATATGCTTGAGGAGGATCAAGGGAATGGTACCCTTTGGGGTACCAGCTCTGTGCACAGATTCAGCAAAACCTCATCTATAGTGGGAGCAGAGAAGAGTTTTACTCACCAGAGGAAACCTACAGACTACTACAGGCTACCCTTTATGAGGAGAAACTTGAGCAACACAATGCAAAAGCTTTCCTCCCAACACCCACAATCTATTTGGAAGCAGCAGCCTGTGAACAAGAAATGGCTTTCCTCCTTGCTGTGTCTATATAGCCAACAATCAAGATCTGTGCCTTTTATTGTCATTGTTTGGTGCAATAACACACAGACTGAAGTTCGTTTTTCAAGGTATATGGCTAGGCATGTTGTCCTGATGTGAATCAGACTACATGGCAGAATTAAGCAAATATAATCAGTGCAATATGATTCATTCTTGTCCTGCTGAGCAGATGTTTGAACAGATGTCAGGTAAAAAGAAAAGTGCTGGGTAGTTAGTATATTATTTTAAATTAGTGCATTTAAGAGAAGGGAGTATCTTTATTAATCCCATTTAAGGTTAAGGAGAGTATTTATGACTTTGGTTACTGGAAAGTTATCCTCCCTTTGCCTTTTAGAGGCCAGCAATTACTTGTTCCCTATCGGAAACACAACAATGTTGGTGGGCTTGATGCGAAGGTTTAACTGATGTACAGGGGGGTTAGGGTTAAGTCGCTTGCATAAAAATGTTACTGCCTCTTCAAGCTTACTCAACAAATGCGTGCTCAACACTTATTGTGCTTGCTGGAACAGGGTGGGAGGACCAAGGCTATTGATAAGAGGAAGGAACAGTAACTCCTGCTCTCTGGACCCCTAAACCGGCTGAAATCAGCTTTGCAGTTTGGACAGTGACTAAATCACCAGGGAACATGCACAACAACTAGAGATGAAAAGTTCAGAGAAGAGTTGTTTACTTCATCTTGAGACCCTCGCCCACGACCACCAGGAGACCCTACGCAAGCAAGGATCTTTTACCTCATTATAATATGAAGTGGGGATAGGTCATGAATATGTATAGGCATGTTGTGTAACCTCATGAATATGTAATAGTTTAGAGGATAAATATGAAGGAGAACAACGCTGAGATGTGCATGCCTTTGGAGGAACGATCCCCCATGCGCCTCAGCACTGAATAAAGCATACCTACTTTACAACTTTAACAAGTTGTGGAGTCAACCCATTCATTAATTTGACGAGCCAGCCAGGAGACGTCTGTTCAGCTGCAGGATTGGCTGAGGGGTGGACATCCTAGGCGCCCCAGGCCGTTTCCTGGAGGACGTCCACTTCTCGTCTGCTCACTGTGGGGACAGACAACAACCTGTGCCGGCTGTGGAAAATGGTATGCTTGTAATTTAGGGGGCCTATAAGTAGTACGCTTGGCTGGGGTTGCTGGTAAGCCATGCAGAGACGTCTGGTGCGCAGTGTAGTCCCTGTACTGGGAAAGGCAGGGCTTGCAAGCAGTAGGTTGGGGACTCGTTGACTGATAGAGTGGCCGCTAGCAATCCTGGGGGTGGATCGGGTGAGTCCAAGGACTCGTCAGCCAATAGAGCAGCTGTGGACCAGGCAAGTCCAGAGTCTCTGCTGCATCCCGGGTTTCGGGAGCCAGGACATACCTGCTAATGACTATGTAGGAAGCAGGAGAAGGGTAAGCGGAACCACTGCGTGGAGTGCATCTGTGGGATCCCGTGTGGGTGTGAAAGTGTTTTGTGTGGCTGAGACGTGGCATAGCTACAAAGTGAGTGTGGAGTCCTGATCTGCGGTTCCGTGTTCTCCGCGAGGAGAGTGGCTGGAGACAGATGAAGTGTATTTGTTTTATGTTGTGTCTAAGTGTTTTGTGAGACTGAGAAGCGGCATCGCTACAAAGCGTATTTGTCTTGTGTTCTGTCTATTTGTTCTTGTGTATATGTCTCTCATTAGTGTTAAAGATTACAGTGTTTAAGTGGTGGGGGAGGAGTAGATGAAAGTAAACTGTGGCTAATTGGGGTGTTAAGAAGAGTTCCCTCTCTGCACCCCAGTGGCTGTATAAGAGAAGTATAACCTCTAATATCTGTAGTCGTACTCTTGAGACCTGGACTTTACACTCAGAGAATTATAGCCTTACATATGGGTGCATAATAATTTTTGAACAGTGGAACCTGCCGTGGATACTAGGACAGTGTAAATTCTGCTGGAACTGAAACTGTCATCTAACAACAAGGGAGTTGATCTGCAGAACCCAGAGATATTATTTTACTGAGCCCCCAGAGAATATCATAAAACTTGTGTGTAGGTGCTTTCATATTATTTTTATAATTGCATCCAAGGAGCACTGGGAGAGAGAGGCTATAGAGATTTATAAAAGATTGTTTGAAAAGGGAGCCGGTCAAAGCAAAATTCTGAAGAAAAGCCCATTAGGTTGCATTTTGGCACATTGGAAGGAAATTGTAGGAACTGGGGGGACAAAAAATAAAAGGACCCTCATTAAATATTGCAATCAGTGGTGGCCACAATATAAGTTGGAGGATGGGGTGAAATGGCTACTTAATGGAAATTTAGATTATAATGCTATGTTACAACTAATGTTGTTCTTACGGAGAGAAGGAAAATGGGATGAAGTAATGTATGCAGATAAGTTTTTTCACTTTAAGAAACCATTCGGAGTGACAGATGCAATGCAAAATTAATATAGCTCCGCCAGATCCCTTAAATTTGGCTTTGGAAAAGGACAGGGAAAAACTGAAAGTTAAGATGGAGAGATGTTGTTCAGGTTGTGCTATTGGGGGAATGATGTTTAAAGTTAAAAAACAATAATCAGAAAGATAGGTAGGAAAATTATGTATCACAAATACCTCTGAGAGGATCACCCTCTGTATCTGTCCTATCAGATATTGATAAGGAGGAGGAGACTGCTGTCACTGGCAACAAACAGCAGATTCACATTCAAAGTTAAGAAAGGGTTAAACCAGAAGTGCTGTTGCAGAGGCAGGCATCTGCAGCCCCTGCAGAGCAGGGTGAGAAGCTGTGAGAAAAAAAAAAAAAAAGGAAAAACAAGGGGGAAAGGGGGGGAGCTCGCGCAGCTCCTGTGTTTGAGCATGGGATGGGTGCTGGGGCAGGCAAACAAGTGGGAACAGACATATTGACAGACGGGACTGAGGGGTTGTTGAATAAATGTGTACGGGAGTGAAGGAGGAAGCATGGAGAGCGTCTAGGAATCGGGAACAGGTAGAAAAGAAAAAGCTCGGTCGTGCTATAGCTACGGCTGCGGTGGTTGCTTTGAAACTGGTAGAGGAGGAATGTCGGGCGGAGGTGGGGGAGTGGGCTCTCCTTCTGTGGAAGCGGATCGGTGTGCATGCTATGGGGCGTTTGAACGCTGGAAGTGAGACTGCCCTGGGGGGGGGGAGGGGGGGGGGGAGTGCCATGGGGTGGCTCCGGTGACTGAATTGGAACTAGACTGATGGGGACCAGGGGAATCTTCCCTAGCAGATCTACTTGTTATAATGAAGATAGGGGATATGGGGAAAGAGGTGGAATTTTTGGTTGATACGGGATCGACATATTCAGTTTTAAACTGAGACAAGGGGTCACAAAATCACAAAATGGAATATAGAAACCTTTAGAATTAGATTTAAGTAATGTTAAGTTTGAAGGCTTTGTAACAGTAGCAATGGAAAATTACTGAGGTACATGATACATAGAAAAAATAGAGTGCAGCTAGAGAACATACTGAGAATTCTCACAAGATAAATTGTTATAGCTGACATAGTTTTAAGAAAAAACAGTCTAGAAGAACAGGACACAGGATAGGGAGTATCTGGGAACTGCAGGTGTCCGGGATGGGCTGCAGTTAAACTAACTGATAAGTAGGAGGATAGGAGGATTATTATGTCTCTGATGCTAACGAACCAGTTAAACTGTATGAGCATCTACTGCGCCTGCTTCAAAGGCTGCCAGAAGTGATGAAGATCGTTGGAGGAAGTAAACGACCCTCAGAGACCACCCCCACAATTCTGTACGCATGCGGGGAACTTTCTGGAAAATGATGTAATCCATACGTAGCCTCATGAATATGTATGTATGCTCAGTGGCTATAAAAGGACGGCTTGTGTGGCAATTGGGGTGACACACGTTAGGAGGAGCTATCCCCCGTGTCTCCCGGCGCTGCAATAAAGAATACCTGCTTGTCAGCTTGAAAACTTTGTTGGCAAGTTTGTTCCTGGAGTTTTCTCTGAATCAAAACAAAGCCTTGATACCTTTAGAAGAAGATTATATTATGGTAAAAATGGCAACTGGCCAAAGTGAGAAGGCATACTTTTGTAAACCATTAAAATATCAATTGGGAAAACAGTGGGGCATCCATAAGTTTTTGTATATGCCTAACTCCCCGAAAGCCCTTTTGGGAAGAGATTTCTTAGAACATTTGGGAGCGACTGCTACTTTCGAAAGAGGAGACCACTTTCGATGTAAATGACCAACAGTATATAGAGATGTTAAGCTTAGTTTTGATCAGTAATCACATTGAGGGAGAAGTCAGGGAAGATATACTGGATCAGGTATTCCCAGGAGTATGGGCCACAAATGTACCTGGAAAAGCCAAAAATGCACCCCCAATACAGTTTAAGCTCAAGGAGGGAAAACAGCCAGTCAGGATCAAACAATACCCCCTGAAAAGGGAAGATAGGGAAGGAATTTGCCCAATAATTGAAAACTTCCTACAGCTAGGACTGCTAAAAGAGTGCCAATATGATTTTAACACCCCTATTTTACCTGTTCATAAACCTGATGGGTCATACTGGGTGGTACAGGACTTACAAGCTGTTAACAAAATAATTGAGGATCTTTACCCCATAGTGGCAAATCCATACACTTTGCTAACATGCTTAACACCAGAGCTAACCTGGTTCACTGTTCTAGATCTGAAAGATGCCTTCTTTTGCCTCTCTCTCCACGAAGCCAGACAGAAAATCTTTGCATTCGAATGGGAAAGCCCTAAGAGTGAGCGCAAAACCCAGCTCACATGGATGGTGTTTCCCCAGGGATTCAAAACAGCCCTACCCTGTTTGGAGAACAGCTTTCAAAAGACTTAGAGTCCTGGGAAGCCCCACCATTAGAAGGGAAGTTACTGCAGTACATAGACGACATCCTAATAGCTACCCAGACAGACTTCCACCAATTAAAAAAATGCCTTGATGTCGGCACCAGCCTTAGGACTCCCAGACCTGAGTAAACTGTTCTTTCTTTTCTCCCATGAGAAACAAGGAATTGCCTTAGGGATACTAGTACAGGACTTGGGCCCGTACTGGAGAGCAATTGCTTATTTTTCTAAGAAGTTAGACACAACAGCCAAAGGGTGGCCAGGGTGCCTCAGAGCCATCGCAGCAGTTGTACTAAACATCCAAGAAGCGCGCAAATTCACCTTGGGCCAGAAGATGACTGTGCTGGTGTCCCATACAGTGTCCGCAGTGCTGGAAGTGAAACGCAGGCACTGGCTTTCCCCACAAAGGTTTCTGAAATATCAAGCCATCATGGTGGAACAAGATGATGTAGTGTCGTGGTTTAAACCCAGTCAGGTAACTTGTTCACTCACTCCCAGTGAGTGGTGCCGAGCTGACAACAATCGAGGTCCGTGTCCGCCCCCCCACCCCGCACGGGGGCTCTCCCCTTCCCCGCTCCCGGAGGAACGGGGAGGAGGATCGAGAGAGTGCAACTCCTACGGGTTGAGACAAGAACAGTCCAGCAACAAATCACCACCGCTACTATCAGCTAAAACAATGATAAGGGAAAATAACAAGGGAAGAGAATACGATACCACCGGCCAAGAAAACGAGTTCCACCCGGAAGCTCCTGTCCTTCCGGGTAACTCCCAGTTACCCCCCACCCCGGGCATGACGTGCTGTGGTATGGAATACCTCCCCGGCTAGCCCGGGTCAGGCGCCCCGTCCCTGCCTCCTCCCAGCTTCCCCTCCTCCCTGGCAGAGCATGAGCCTCACAGAGTCCCTGGTCAGGGCAAACACCACCCAGCAACAACTGAAAACATCAACTTCACCAACACTGTTCTCAAGCTAGAAGTCAAAAGACAGCACTGCACCAGTTAACACAAAGGAAAAACATGACTGCTACTGCTGAACCCAGGACATGTAGAGATACTGGTAACTAACACTGTCAACCCAGCTTCTTTCCTCAGCAGAAACGAAGGAGAACCGGTACACCATGATTGCCTGGAGACTATTGAGGCCACATATTCCAGTCGTCTGGATCTGAAAGATACCCCTTTAGAGGATGCAGAAACCTGGTTTACTGATGGGAGCAGCTACGTTGTCAGTGGAAAACATCATGCTGGATATGCAGTTACCACCTGCAGAGAGGTAATAGAATCTGGACCTTTGCCAATAAACACCTCTGCACAAAAGGTGGAGCTGATTGCTCCGACTAGAGCCTTAGAAATAGTAAAAGGGAAGAATATAAACATCTATACAGACTCAAGATATGCATTTGGGGTCGTACACGCACATGGAGCCATTTGGAAAGAAAGAGGACTGTTGAACTCGCAAGGGAAAAACATCAAACATGCGCAAGAAATAGTGAGACTGTGGGAAGAGGTCCAACAACCAGAGAAGGTAGCAATTATGCAAATCAAGGCACACCAGAAGGTGAGCTCAGAATTAGAAGGAAATGAACTGGCGGATAGAGAGGCAAAAGAAGCGGCAAAAGGTGAGATAACAACTGAAGGAGCTTTAATTCCTGATGGGAAAATTTCCCTGGAAGGTAAGCCAAATTACAACAAAGATGACCAAAAATTAATCACAGACCAAGAAGGAATATTCAATGGGAAGGGGTGGGCCAGCACAGCACAGGGAAGAATAATTGTCCCCTCCTCTCTGTTATGGTCACTCATAAGGAACAAGCATCAAAAAATGCACTGGGGGTAGATGCCTTATATAAATATTTGACAAACAAAATTATGTCCAGAAATTTGTATGCTACTATCCAACAGGTACCCCGCCAATGTGATCTCTGCCAAAAATAATCCTAAACCCAAAATGGGTCAAATTGTGAGGGGCAACAGACCAGGACAGCAATGGCAGATCAACTTTACAGAACTCCCAAAAAAAGGGGGGTATAGATATTTGTTAGTATTAACAGATACCTTTTCAGGTTGGCCAGAAGCCTTTCCAACTAGAACTGTGAAAGCTCAAGAAGAAACACAACCGATGCTAAGGACATATACCTCGATACAGAACAAGGCATTTGTCATTTTGAAATCCACCCAGACATTACTCAAAGGACTGCATTTATATATAATGGCCAAGGCTGCGTGTGCTTAAGAACTGCTTGTGCTTTTGTGAGGATAGATAATGAAATCATGACGGTTAAGAACCATTCTAATTTTTGTATTTGTAATTTTGCTAAGATCACTGGGTGTGACTTTACATATTTAGCACTGGTTGTATTGCACCAAGTGATAAAGTCTAATTACACAATGTACCACAAATTATCACCTACACCCATTGGGATGAACCCTACATTGATAAGGCAATTAATAAAGAATCAAAACCTAATTAACATTTTGAAAGAGGTCCAGAAAAATGGAAAGAAAACTTTAATTACCATTCATATGGAAGAAATAAGGAGAGTCTTGAGAAGGGTAAGACAAGATACAAGTCACCACTGGTGGGATAAACTTTTTGGATGGTCACCGACTGCAACTGGCATTCTAAATATGTTACTTCACCCCACTATTGTTCTTTTAATATTTGTCAGTATTTGCTTTGTGTTATCCATTGTGTTATTGGTTTGGAATTGGAGGATGCTGCAATAAGTGGCGATTTTGACTTTGTCAAACGCACACGATAAAGCACTGAAAGATACCATTCACAGGAGTTTGCTAAAAGAAGAATCTATGTATTAGTAAAAGAATTTACTAACTTTATAGAAAAGTGGGGGACTGATGCAAAGGTTTAACTGATGTACAGGGGGTTAGGGTTAAGCCGCTTGCTTAACAATGTTACTGCTTCTTCAAGCTTACTCAACAAATGCGTGCTCAACACTTATTGTGCTTGCTGGAACAGGGTGGGAGGACCGAGGCTATTGATAAGAGGAAGGAACAGTAACTCCCGTTCTCTGGACCCCTAAACCAGCTGAAATCAGCTTTGCAGTTTGGACAGTGACTAAATCACCAGGGAACATGCACAACAACTAGAGATGAAAAGTTCAGAGAAGAGTCGTTTACTTCATCTTGAGACCCTCGCCCACGATCACCAGGAGACCCTATGCAAGCAAGGACCTTTTACCTCATGTCCTGGGTTTAGCAGTAGCAGCAATTTTTTCTCCTTCTTAGTAGCTGGTGCAGCTCTGTGTTTTGACTTTTGGCCTGGGAACAGAGCTCATAACACCGATGTTTTTACTTACTGCTCAAATGTTTAGACTGGCCATAGGACTTTGTGAGTCTCGTACTCTTCCAGGGAGGAGGGGAAGCAGGTAGAAATCAGAAACAGGACACATGACCCAAACTAGCCAAGGAGGTATTCCATACCACAGCACGTCATGCCTGGGGAGATAACTGGGAGATACCCATAAGGGCACTCTCTTCTCGGTCGGGCTCGTTTCGGTGGGTGGTATTGTATTCTCTTCCCTTGTTATTTACCTTATCATTATTATTATTGGTGGTAGCAGTAGTGATTTGTGTTATACCTTAGTTACTGGATTGTTCTTATCTCAACCTGTGGGAGTTACATTCTTTCGATTCTCCTCTCCATCCATTCGGGAGAGGGGAGGCGGGGGGTGGGGAAGGAAAGAAAGAGGGGTGGGTAGTAAAACCGTGTGGCTGACTAGGTTTAAACCAGGACACCTCATTATAATATGAAGCGGGGATATGTCATGAATATGTATAGGCGTGTTGCATAACCTCATGAATATGTAATATTTTAGAGGGTAAATATGAAGGAGAACAATGCTGAGGTGCACATGCCTTTGGAGGAACGATCCCCCACGTGCCTCAGCACTGAATAAAGCATACCTACTTTACAACTTTAATGAGTTGTGGAGTCTACCTGCGCATCAGGCTAGGATGCTTGCTTATCAGCCTGTTTTGCTTAAATCTCTATCACCTTGGGAAGCAACACTGAAGACACAAAGTAAATACAGGGTTTAAAATGTTGAGTCATTATTAGCCTACTACCTGAGGAAAAGGTTTGATATGGATTGTGTTGTACAGCTGCCCTCCTCATATTCTTGGGAGCTTCTTATGTCCCCTGTTTGCTGTTTGGTAAATATGCTAGCAAAAACCTAGCTTTTCCTGGCATTTCTAAGTCTCCTCTAAAAATGAGGAAGTCTTATTATGTACCTGATTAGTCATATAATTATAGTAACTGGATGTAAATCTCATAATTATGGAGGCAACACTTAGCTAAACACTCATATCTGCAGACTTAGTAACCAAACAGAGATCCCACCACCCAATTTAAAGTCCATAATCATGGCTAGTGCAAACCTCTAGCTTTCACACATGGCTTGGCCATGAATGTTTCTTCAGCATTTAAAAGCTGTGCCTCCTTTGTTAGGGAAAACTCCACAAATACTAAAAAAGAACTTGTAGCTGATAAAGAGTTCCTTGGAAAAGTGCCTGGAGATGACTAACCCATCTCAAATTCTAGATATTTGGAAGAAAATTGCCTGGCCCACCAGAGCAGCAGTGTAAGACAGGTTGGTGGAGATGGAAAGTGAATTTCTTACATATTCAATGAAATTCTTGTTTGATTATATTCTACATTTTAATCAGCTGATGGGAAAAACCTCAGGTTATAGATGGACTTATCAGTTCTATTGGCGGAAGAGCTGATAGACTCAAGTAACCACTCTTTAAAAAGGAGAACAAACTAAAACAAATAAATGGTAAGGTCTGGAATGACTGCTCCTCCACTCAGCATTTTTGTATCAGAAAGGAACATCAAGCCCTTCATCTTTGAGGGTCGTTAATTTCTTGAGGGATCTTGGATGCCTTCCCTATGAATCTCTGTGGAGATGATTCTTCTTATAACTATCTCATGCCAGTGGGGAACATTCATTTCTCTAGTCACCATATTCACTTCGCCACCAATGCTGCCTGATATTTACCCTATGATGTGGCTTTGTTAACTTTGTCTGGCTATGCAGAGGCATCCACATAAGGTCATTCTTTGCAAGAACAGTAAGTGGGCTGCACTAATTACACAACAAGCTCGAATAGGAAATCCCAGTCATCCAGGCATTCTAGAAGTCATCATGGACTGGCCAGAGGGCAAAGATTTCGGAATGTCACCAAAGGAGGAGGTAATGTGTGCTGAAGAGGCCCCACCATATAATAAACTGTCAGAAAGAGAAAAGCAATATGCCTTGTTTACTGATGGGTCCTGTCATATTGTGGGAAAGCATCGGAGATGGAAGGCAGCTGTATGGAGTCTCCTCAGAGAAGTTGCAGAAACTGCTGAAGGAGAGGGTGAATCGAGTCAGTTTGCCGAGGTGAAAGCCATCCAGCTGGCCTTGGACATTGCTGAACGAGAACAGTGGCCAGTACTTTCTCTCTCTACTGACTCATGGATGGTGGCAAATGCCCTGTGGGGGTGGTTGCAGCAATGGAATCAGAGCAACTGGCAATGCAGAGGGAAACCCATCTGGGCTGCTGCACTGTGGCAAGATATCGCTGCCCGGGTGCAGAACCAGGTGGTGAAGGTACACCACATAGATGCTCATGTGCCTAAGAGTCGGGCCACTGAGGAACACCAGAACAACCAACAAGTGGATAAAGCTACTAAAATTGAGGTGGCTCAGATGGACTTAGATTGTCAACATAAGGGTGAATTATTTTTGGCCCGGTGGGCCCATGACACTTCAGGCCATCAGGGCAGAGATGCAACATATAGATGGGCTTGTGATCGAGGGGAGGACTTAACAATGGATCCTATTGCCCAGGTTATTCATAACTGTGAAACGTGCTGCAATTAAACAAGCCAAGCGGTTAAAGCCTCTTTGGAATGGAGGATGATGGCTGAAGTACAAATATGGGGAGGCCTGGCAGATTGACTATATCACACTCCCACCCACCCACCAAGGCAAGCGCCATGTGCTTACCATGGTGGAAGCAACCACGGGATGGCTGGAAACATACGCTGTGCCCCATGCCACTGCCCGGAACACTATCCTGGGCCTTGAGAAACAAATCTTGTGGCAACACGGCACCCCTGAAATAACTGAGTCAGACAGTGGGACTCATTTCTGGAACAACCTTACAGCCAATGAGCATGGCATTGAGTGGGTATATCACATCCCCTACCATTGAAACAAGGGGGCACAAAATCACAAAATGGAATATAGAAACCTTTAGAATTAGATTTAAGTAATGTTAAGTTTGATGGCTTTGTAACAGTAGCAATGGAAAATTACTGAGGTACATGATACATAGAGAAAAAAAAAAGAGTACAGCTAGAGAACATACTGAGAATTCTCACAAGATAAATCATTATAGTTGTGACATAGTTTAAGAAAAACAGTCTAGAAGAACAGGACACAGGATAGGGAGTATCTGGAAACCGCAGGTGTCCAGGATGGGCTACAGTTAAACTAACTGATAAGTAGGAGGATAGGAGGATTATTATGTCTCTGGTGCTAACGAACCAATTAAACTGGTATGAGCATCTACTACGCCTGCTTCAAAGGCTGCCAGAAGTGATGAAGGTTGTTGGCAGAAGTAAACGACCCTCAGAGACCACCACCACAATTCTGTACGCATGCGGGGAACTTTCAGGAAAATGATGTAATCCATACGTAGCCTCATGAATATGTATGCATGTAAATTCCAAAGCCACATTATATTAAGGCATCAATGATTGGGAAAACCATGCTTCAAACAAATTGCTTTCTTTACTACTCATTACCCTTAACAGTAATTTGCATTTTTTTCTTATTTTATTCCCTCTCCCCATTTTATTTGCTATCAGAACATATTACAGCTCTGTCCACTGCACACAGAGAAGTTCACACATTTTGGTAACCTTTCAACTGGTGAACACATTTAGATGCAAAACACAAGCCTGCACTGTTATGGGGGCATAGATCTTGCTTCAGCTACATGGCTTGGGAGTTCAATTAGGAGAGTTCAGTTAGTAGTCTGTTGGGTGAAACTCTTCCTAATTCAGGTTTGCTCTGCTACTAAGGCACTCTGGGACCCTCACCTTATCACTTCACCTTCACATGTGCCCAATCCCTTCCCATTCATTTATTTTGCCCATTCCAGAGTCTGGTCATAAAGTCAGCAAACAGTCTGGATATAGGATCCAGATCCAAAAGCTCCTACCTGGGCTCATTTCCAGCAGTATATTTGTAAAAAGGTTTTGCTGAAGAAACCTCTAAAAGAGTAGCTGGGGGCACAAATGCCCCCACCTTGCAATATTTCAGAGCAATCTGAAATGATCCTTTAAGCAGAGTAGCATCCCTTCTGTAATCTGGTGACCAGCTTCTGTCCTGCTTTTACCCAGGAGGTGCATCGTAATGCTGCTGGTTGACAGGGACCACAGTGATTAATTTTCAAAAACAGAAGAGAGCCAGAAAAGTAATGCTCCATGCAAAATTCTTGAACACGAAGTGCTCTAGCCCTAAAGGTGTGATGAAAGCTTAATCCTGCACATAACCCTTAGTTCTGCTGCCTAAAATAATACTCCAGGATGCTGTCAGGGGAATACTATGCTTCCTGTGAGTGTTTCAGTTCACATTCTCCCAAAAATAACACAGTGACTGTTAACACCTGCACTTACCAACATTTCCTTGCTAACAACAAGGAGATTAATGGGTTCCATTCAAAAGACCTTTTTGACCTCATTTATGATATTGAGAAACTCAGGAAATTGCTTGCTAATCCAAACCTTGATAATCCCACTATTCTTCAAAAAACCACTGTTCAAAGCATACAGCAAAACAGCAGGAGAGCTGTTTTTTCAAGGTAGAACAGGATCCACAAGGCATCACAGCAGGTGGATCCCTACATTAAAGAGAGATGAAAAGCAGACTGGAGATGCAGGAATAGAGATTACCCAACCTGCTGCCCAGCAGTGCAGACCATATGCACAACTTCATTTGACCAAGATTTAGCTCCCATTTTGGAAAGCCTGGGAAGATGGGAGTCGAGGAGGGATTCCAGCAGCTCCCCAGGGACTCCAGTGTTCTCTGCAGAATTAGACCAGGCTGATCATGCCGACAGATGCTGGAGTGACCCAGCAATGCTTGATCCAGCAGTTCCTGATGGCTCACTGCCACAGCAGCCAGGGAATGGGCATGAGAACCAGGAGCTGCAGATTAGCTACTTCTGGACTAGTTCAATCTGTGATTTCCAGAGGAAGTTTTCTTCTGTTTTTTCCATGTACAGTTCCAGCTTTCATCCAGTTGCTCAAATGACATCTTAATTACCAAGCTTTGATAAGCACACACATGAGACAAGAGAAGTGCAAGGATCAGGACCTGTGCAACTCCAGCACAACCAGAGGGAAAACAAAACAGAAAACCACTGCCCAGGTTCAGTACAGGATGGTCAGGGACACCAGGGTGGCAGCTGCTCACTTGCCACCTTTCAGAAGGCACACTGAGGATGCTCTTAGAAAAGGACAAGCCTCAAAGAAGGAAGGTTTATACATAACTGAACTACTTCTATCCTCTTCTATATTTTCCTGCAATCCTATGGGCAAGATCAGCCACCAATTATCCTAGAGGAGCTACAGCTAATAGACATGTGCCTCTCCTGGGGAGGGAGATGGGTATTTCTCAGTGGCTGGAGTGGGTTTTGCAGTGTTAAGCTGCATCATCCTCCTTTTCCTCAACAATGAGCAAGTTAACTTCTGTGCCTCTAAGATGGAGAACTGGTTTCCTCTGAAAAGCCCTGGTAGGGAGGGATACTGAAATAGGGATGAAGCAAAGAGCAGCAGGCAGATGCCACAGCTCAGGATTTCTGTTAAAGGAAAGCTAACTAGACCCTCCCACTGCCAGGGAAGAAGAGCACATCTAGATGGTGACTCCAGCCCAAAGAGGTCCTAAAGCTTCAAGTGGCCAGACCCAGGCAATACACTCCCAGTGCTGGTGCTCCCTTCCTGCTTGCTCTGATCCCTTTGCTTTCATTGCCATCACTTCTCTCCTACTGATCTATCACCCTTAAATGACCATTTCAGGTCTCTGTCTCACCCCCAAGCCTCTGTTCAGCCCAATTAGCAGTGTTAATGAGCTCAAAAATAATACTTTTCCAAGTCAGTGTGGGACACAAAATCATCAGGTGTGGGAGCAGGAAATTACAATGTACCCCCATTGTAGAAATTTTTACAAATTGTACCAATTGAGTTGTTTTGTAGATACCAAGCAGGTGAGGGAGAGAAACTGATGTGGTCATTTTAATCCATTTGCTCAATAGGAAGTTTTGTGGCAGTTTCAAATAATTGTGAAAGTACAGCTGATGTTGAGTGAGTACACAATGATTTGCAGCCAAAACACAGAAAGGTCAAGCCATTGAGGGTTGATAGCTGGAGCCCATTGCTTGGGAGACTGGGTTCCCCACGGACCTGCAGGAAGCACAGGGCAAAGCTAAAGTTACCCTTGTTGAAGATTCTGCCTTTTTTTTTTTTTGGTGCCTTTTCACAGAATCACAGAATCCTAAGGGTTGGAAGGGACCTCAAAAGATCATCTAGTCCAACCCTCCTGAAAGAGCAGGGTAACCTAGAGTACATCACACAGGAACTTGTCCAGGCGGGCCTTGAATATCTCCAACATAGGAGACTCCACAACCCCCCTGGCAACCTGTTCCAGTGCTCTGTCACTCTCACAGTAAAGAAATTTTTCCTGATGCTCACATGGAACCTCCTATGCTCCAGTTTACACCCACTGCCCCTTGTCCTATCACTGGACATCACTGAAAAAACCTAGCGCCATCATCCTGACACTCACCCTTTACATATTTGTAAACATTGATGAGGTCACCCCTCAGTGTCCTCTTCTCCAAGCTAAAGAGTCCCAGCTCCCTCAGCCTCTCCTCATAAGGGAGATGTTCCATTCCCTTAATCATCTTCATGGCTCTGCGCTGGACTCTTTCAAGCAATTCCCTGTCCTTCTTGAACTGAGGGGCCCAGAACTGGACACAATATTCCAGATGCGGCCTCACCAAGGCAGAGTAGAGGGGGAGGAGAACCTCTCTTGACCTACTAACCACCCCCCTTCTAATGCACCCTAGGATGCCATTGGCCTTCTTGGCCACAAGGGCACATTGCTGGCTCATGGTCATCCTCCTATCCACCAGGACCCCCAGGTCCCTTTCCCCTTCACTACTGTCCAGCAGGTCAGTCCCCAACCTGTACT
>NW_026637654.1:0-1066 GCF_028554395.1 Pezoporus wallicus | reverse complement strand
TCCAATCCTGGCTCTTCTGCTGTGGGAGCAGAGGCCAAACGTTCGTGCTGTACTAACTGTGCTGCTGGGCAGCTGAGAGACACCACCTGAGAATTTGGATTCAAATGGACTTTTAGGTATGAAACCCAGGAGAGACTGCAATGATTTCCCTGCTGGTCCCTGTGCGGTGGGAGCAGATGCCACTGTTCATTCTGTGATGACTCTCTGGCTGAGTAGCAGAATGCAGGCTCTGGACTGATTCCATTCAAATGCTTTTCCTGTATGAAAGTGAGCAGTGAAAGCAATGATGGAGGCACCAATGCAAAGGTGATTGTGTGCTGAACAGGCCCAGCACCAGCATTCCCTCCTGGCCCTTCTGCTGTGGAAGCAGATGCCGAACGTTCATTCTGTGCTGTCTGTGTTGCTGCGCATCAGAGAGCAGGCTCTGGTCTGATTCCATTCAAATGCTTTTCCTGTATGAAAGTGAGCAGTGAAAGCAATGATGGAGGCACCAATGCAAAGGTGATTGTGTGCTGAACAGGCCCAGCACCAGCTTTCCCTCCTGGCTCTTCTGCTGTGGGAGCAGCTGCTGGGCAGCTGAGAGAGACCACCTGAGAATTTGGATTCAAATGGACTTTTAGGTATGAAACCGAGGAGAGACTGCAATGATGGCGACACCGTTTCAAAGCTGACTGTGTGCTGAAGAGGCTCAGAACCAGGTTTCCCTGATGGTCCTTCTGCTGTGGGAGCAGATGCCACTGTTCATTCTGTGCTGACTGTGTTTCTGCGCAGCAGAGAGCAGGTTCTGGACTGATTCCATTCAAATGCTTTTCCTGTATGAAAGTGAGCAGTGAAAGCAATGATGGAGGCAGCGACGCAGAGGTGATTGTGTGCTGAACAGGCCCAGCACCAGCTTTCAATCCTGGCTCTTCTGCTGTGGGAGAAGAGGCCAAACGTTCGTGCTGTACTCACTGTGCTGCTGGGCAGCTGAGAGAGACCACCTGAGAATTTGGATTCAAATGGACTTTTAGGTATGAAACCGAGGGAGACTGCAATGATGGTGACAGCGTTGCAATGCTGACTGTGT
>NW_026637653.1:0-1049 GCF_028554395.1 Pezoporus wallicus | reverse complement strand
AAGGGTTAGAACTTGAAAAAAAATGGGTTAGGAAAGGGGAAAAATAACTTAAAAATGGTTAGAAATTGAGAAATTTGGGTTAGGAAAAGAAACCAAAAAATGCTTAAAACGACTTAGAAAATGGAAATAAAAAAAGGGTTAGCAATGGCCAAAAGTGGCTTAAAACATATTTGAAAGTAACAAGAATGCATAGCAAACGGGGGAAAAACTGGTTTCAATTTGATAGAAATGGGGAAAAATGGGTTAGAAATGAGCGAAAAACTCTGAAACCAGGAAAGAATTGGGCAAAAATTAGCAAGAAAAGAAAAAAAAAGCTTACAAGGGGTTGAAACGTGGCAAAAATAGGATAGAAACTGCCAAAAATGGATTAAAAGGGGTTAGAACTTGACAAAAATGGGTTAGGAAAGGGGAAAAATAACTTAAAAATGGTTTTAAATTGAGAAATTTGGGTTAGGAAAAGAAACCAAAAAATGCTTAAAACGACTTAGAAAAGGGAAATAAAAAAAGGGTTAGTAATGGCCAAAAGTGGCTTTAAACATATTGGAAAGTAAAAAGAATGCATAGCAAACGAGGGGGGGAAACCGGTTTCAATTTGATAGAAATGGGGAAAAATGGGTTAGAAATGGGCAAAAAACTCAGAAACCAGGAAAGAATTGGGCAAAAATTAGCAAGAAAAGAAAAAAAAAAGCTTACAAGGGGTTGAAATGTGGCAAAAATAGGATAGAAATGGCCAGAAATGCTTTAAAAAGGGTTAGGACTTCACAAAAGTGGGTTAGGAAAGGGGAAAAATCACTTAAAAATGGTTAGAAATTGAGAAATTTGTGTTAGGAAAAGAAACCAAAAAATGCTTAAAACGACTTAGAAAATGGAAATAAAAAAAGGGTTAGTAATGGCCAAAAGTGGCTTAAAACATATTAGAAAGTAACAAGACTGCATAGCAAACAGGGGGAAAAAAGCGGTTTAAATTTGATAGAAATGGGGCAAAATGGGTTAGAAATGAGAAAAACTCTGAAACCAGGAAGAATTGGGCAAAAAATAGCAAGGAGAAA
>NW_026637652.1:0-10680 GCF_028554395.1 Pezoporus wallicus | reverse complement strand
ATACCTTAGGAAGAAGTTCTTCCCTGTGAGGGTGGTGAGGTGCTGGCACAGGTCCAGCGAGTGGGGAGAGAGGCAGGAACCAGCCTGTGAGTGGGGTTGGGTAGAGGATGGAGTCATCTTCAAGATGGGGACACACAGAGACGTATCCGTGTGAAACGAGGAGAAAATGATACAACTTTGAATGATTCCATCTTTGAGATATGGGACTCTTCCTCAGTTCTCCCCTCGTCCTTCCTCAACGACGTCCCGGGCAACACGGTGCTCCTGGCCAAGAGCAGCTTCAACAAATGCGTTCTGAATGTCACTAGGAGTAAGCCCAGGTAGACCTGAGTGATGTTGACCCTCCTCCAGAACCTTCTAAACTTCTAACATGGTCTTCATTGAAGGCAGAGCATGAGACTGAAAAGTCCTTCATCAGGAGAAGCACTAATAAGCAACAACTGAATCATCGGTGTGTTACCAGCACTGTTCTCAGACTGAAGCCGAAACACAGCACTGCACCGGATACTAGGAAGGAGAAAAAAGACTGTTACAGCTGAACCTAGGACAGCATCCATCCCTTATTCCATACCATTCACGTCATGCTCATTTCCCACATTTTTCAATACACCGTTGCTTTTTGTCTCAGTATACATACACATACACACAAAGAGACAAATATCATTCCTTAGTCCATGGACCATTGCTGTAAAGCTCACTGAGTTCATTCAGTCCGTGATATCAGGCTCCATCTGTCATCACAGTCTTTCAGGGCAGGAGAGACAGTGTGTAGTGTTGGACTTTTCAGTCTCATGCTCTGTCAGCGAGGAGGTGTAAGCAGCGAGGAGAAGCAGACAGGCCAACCCAATATGGGTGATAAGCAAACTTCTACCTTATTTGTGACGCAGTTCACATATATATAGGAGAAGTATTCAGCCACTCCTCCTTGGCACAACAGTATTGGTTAGCCCCACACAGCTTCCTCCACATTCTCCTCCCATGTCCGGTTTCCAATTACCTGTGGGGGCCACCCCCTGCCTTGCTCGCACAGTCCTCCAGGGCTCTATGGTCCTGCTCTTAGAGTCATTCTGCAACAAGGAGGGGCACAAGAAGCTGGGAGGAAGCAGCTGGCACACGCGCTTTGGGATCTGGGGTTGCCTTCAGCACCTTGGGATACCTGGTGTCAGCCACATGCGTGGAGCTCCCCTGGTGCTGAGAGTCCCGTACCAGGAGAGAAGCTGCTGCTTCTCCTTCATCGTCTGCTCCAGGAGCAAGATAGGGTTTTCCAGCATCTTCCATGGGGATGTCGGGCAATGAAGCTGCCACTTCTTCCTTGTGTGCTTCTGAGGAGACAATGGCTCTCCCGTCCTGTTCTTGATCGTCTCCTGACATGGGAGACACGGTATCTTTTCCATCCTCACTTCCTGATGGGACAAGGAGGGGTTTGCTGGGCTGTCCCTGAGGGCCTTCAGCCACAGGAGACTCAGTGTGCTCAGAATGTGCATGGGACGATGCTGCCATCGCCACATCCACACTTTGGGCCACGTCCTGGTGTTCCACTTGCTTCCTGGTTGGAGACTAGGAAGGAGAAAAAAGACTATTACAGCTGAACCTAGGACAACATTCATCCCTTTTTCCATACCATTCACATCATGCTCAGTTCCCACATTTTTCAATATACCACTGCTTTTTGCCTCAATGTACATACACATACACACACAAGGAGACGGATATAGAAACATAGAATCACAGAATCATAGAATAGTTAGGGTTGGAAAGGACCTTAAGATCATCAAGTTCGAACCCCCCCTGCCATGGGCAAGGACACCTCACACTAAACCGTATCACCCAAGGCTTCGTCCAACCTGGTCTTGAACACAGCCAGGGATGGAGCATTCACAACCTCCCTGGGCAACTTCTTCCAGTGCCTCACCACCCTAACAGGGAAGAATTTCCTCCTTATATCCAATCTGAACTTCCCCTGTTTGAGTTTTAACTCGTTAAACATTCCTTAGTCCATGGACCGTCCCTATAAAGCTCACTGAGTTCATTCAGTCCGTGAAGTCAGGCTCCATCTGTCATTACAGTCTTTCAGGGCAGGAGAGACGGTGTGTAGTGTTGGACTTTTCAGTCTCATGCTCTGTCAACGAGGAGGGGCACAAGAAGCCAGGAGGAAGCAGAGACAGGCCACCTTACCCAAACTAGCCAAAGGGGTATTCCTTCCTAAAGCACGTCATGCCCAGCATGGAAACTGTGGGGAGTCACCCCAAAGGGTCAGGCTGCAGCTAGGGCAGGGGGTGCTGAGCAACTCTGTTGTGCATCACTGCTGGCTATTGTTCTTTTCCTTTGCCCTCTTAGTTTTATATTCTCTCTCCTCCTGTCATCAGAATTATGACTATTATTAGTACTGGTAGAACTAGTTGTATATTGTACTTTAGCTATGGGACTGTTCCTATCTCAGTCCATGGGGTAGCAGTAGTGGTTCTATATTATACTTTAGTTATGGGACTGTTCTTATGTCAATGCGTGCAGGATTCTTTCAATTCTCCTCCTCCCATATCTTGCCTGGAGGGAGGCTGGGGAAGGCGGGCTGAGCGAGCGGCTGTGTGGTGCCGAGTTACCAGCTGGGCTTAAACCACAATGCAGCTAAGGCCAGTGAGTTACCATGGTGTCTGTGACTCATGTGCTCTGGCTGACACACTGCATCTTCATCTCCTTCCACCTGGGACAGGAATCTGGAAACAAAGGAAAGGCCAAGTAACTCCTGGGTTTCCAACAAGGCCCTGGAAACTTTGGATGCACCCTGCAATTCACGGGATGGGTGAAGACAAGCTGGCTGCAGAGAGCGATGGAAATGGGAGCCTTCCACTGGGGAGGGCCCATCCATCTCCAAAGCCAGTCTGGCAGGGAAGCAAGACAGCAACACGGAGAGTGGATGTCTGCCTGGACAAGCCTTACCTGCAGCCCATCAGCGCTGCTCTGCCTCCCTTTGGCTGTATGGTCTTGGTCCAATATTACCTATATTTCAGACTGGGAGATGCTCTGCGTGCTCTGGAAAAGCCTGGGAGTTTCCTTTCAATCCTCCCTTCGAGGGCATCCTCTCCTCAACAAGATACTGATTCATGAATGATTGAATCTCAGCCTGGTTTGGGATGGGAGGAACCTTAAAGCTCCTCCAGTTCCAAGGCCCTGCCACCAGCAGTGACTTCTTCCACTACAGCAGCTTGCTCGAAGCCCCTGTGTCCAACCTGGCCTTGAACACTGGCTGGGGCAGCGGATGGGGCAGCCACAGCTTCTCTGGGCACCCTGTGCCAACGCCTCAGCACCCTCACAGGGAAGAATTTGTGCCTAATGTCTATTCTGCATCTGTTAAGGACCTCTTAAGGTCCTTTCCAACTCTAACTATTCTAGGATTCTATGAATCTATAAAGTCATTCATTTATGTCAGCCGTGTTACCGAACCAATCAAGTTGCCATAGGTATTTATCTACTGCGCATGCAAAAATGGCCTGGAATTATGCAAAATGGTTCTTGGAAAACTACTGAATATGCATGATGTTTACCAGAAATATAATGAAGACGTATGTTAGGCAACAATATAATCATGCTCTATTTGATGCTTGGACTGGACACATTAGGAGGAGATCTCCCCTATGTCTCCCAGCACTGCAATAAGGAATACCTGCTTGTCACCTTAAACTTTGTTGGTGAGTTCTTAATGAGTTATACAAATTAAAATACTCCATCCCTTCCTGTGGAAGAGACCAGGGCTGGAAGGGACCTTAAAGTTCCTCCAGTTCCAAGTCCCTGGCATGGGCAGGGACATCTTCCGCTAGAGCAGCTTGCTCCAAGCCCCTGTGTCCAACCTGGCCTTGAACACTGCCAGGGATGGGGCAGTCACAGCTTCTCTGGGCACCCTGTGCCTCAGCACCCTCAAAAGGAAGAACTTGTGCCTAATGTCTTAATGTGAATCTCCCTCAATAGCCCCTGTGTGTGGATTCAGCTGAGGTAACACCTGAGGTCCCTGCACAAACACCAACTTTAATGGAACAAATGTTCTGTAAATGTTCACCCTCTCACAGTCAGAGCCCAGCTGAGCCCTGCGGCTTCATGAGAAGTCGAGCTGGGCCTCGTGTTACTTAGCAACTTTCAGAAAAGACAGAGAGAGAGAGAAAGGGGGGTGGTGGGGAGGCAGAGAAACAGAGAGATCAGCAGTCTGCCAGTGGGGGTGTTTGGTGTGGAGAGAGTGCCCCAGGGGCTCACACATGCCCCAGTTCATTGGCGCCGGTTCCTGCACGTGTGGAAGCTTCTCTCGCCCAGCTCCAGGAGTGACTGACACAGCAGTCAGTCAAGAGAAGCTGCTCCAGGCCCTCCCCATGACTTCCCTTTCCGACTTGTGGGACCTTCTCTCAATGCATTCTGTCTCTGCCCTCACAGCCACAGACCCCGAGCGAGGAAATAGCTGGGCACATGAGGTTGATACATGGGTAGACTCCACAACTTGTTAAAGTTGTAAAGTAGGTATGCTTTTATTCAGCGCTGAGGTGCAGGAGGATTGCTCTTCCAAAAGCAGTTTGTTTATATTACATATAATGATTACATAAACATGAGATTGCTTCGCACCTATTACATATGCAAAACCTATTCCTGTCTAGTATTAGAAGTAATTTTCTGGCATTTGTCCCATTGATACGCTTGCGTAGTGCCTCCTGGTGGTGGTCGTTAGGGCGTTGTGAGAATGAAGGCCTGTAGTTCCTCTTCACCGCGAGTAACCTTTTGTTTTCACACAGACTCAATACGGTTTCGGCTCCTATCCAAACCTCAGGTTCGGCACAAGCCAGTTTTATGTATCTTAAAGCAGAAACTTGTCAAGTTTGCAAAGTGTCCACAGCGAGCGCAGGCTGCAGCACAATGTTCTCAGCGCAGCTCCCTCAGGCCTGGAGCTGGCAGTGGGGCTCTACTCCTCCACTTGCGGGCTGATTCAGGATCTGCGGAAAGCCCTGCGCAGAGAATTCAGCACCCTTCTGAAGCGGGATGGTTGTTGCTTTTGGACGTGTCTATCACTGGTCTCATGCAATCCTTTGTTTGGGGTGGGTGTTTCCCAAGTATAGCTGGTGGACTGGGGATGGATGGGTAGCAGGTAATGTCGCGTTAGAGGCTGCCAGTTTTGCATTACCATGCGGGTTTGCCGCTGTTGGCTTTCAGTCCTCCCCGAGGCAATGGAGGCCCTGGAACTGCCAAACCTGTGCAAACTGTGCCACCAGCGTAGCCTTGTAGTTGGCTCCTCCTCGGTGTCCGGAGGTGGTACAGGCACTGCCTGTTCATCCCAGTAGAGTGGTGGGCAGGCAAAGGTTCTGCTGGCCTCTCCTTGATGCTCTTCAGGTGCTTTCCTCTCTTTGCGCCTGGTTACAACCTGCAGAGCTCTTTTGACAGCTGAGACCCTTTGTCTCTCGGCCTGTGGTGGCAGCTGGCTCCAGCTCAGTACTGGTCCCTCTGTCCAGGCCTGTCCTGGTCCCCGTCTATCTGTGCCCAGGTGCCTGGCCTGTGTTGCTGTCTCTGCCTGGGCCTGGGCTGGTGTTGGCACAGGAGACTTGGTGTGCTCAACTTCTGCAGGTCTCTTTGCTCCCACTGACACATCCACTGCTTCAGCCATGTCCTGCTCTTCCAGGCGTTGTTGGATAGTTTCCTCCATCGAAGCAAAAATCCTGTGAATGACTTCCTTTAGGAAGAGGCTGGCTTCTTCCTCTGAAACCAAAACAGAGGGTAAGGGGCTGAACAGAGTAAGTATTAGACTCCAGGCATTCTCATCTTCCTCCTGATGCTTCGCTTCCTTAGCAGGTGGGCAGACAACTACTTTTACAGGCTCTTCTTGATGATCTCTAGACACAGTGGACACCTTGTCTTCTCTAGCCTCACGTGCTGCTGGGACAAGAGTGGCTGTGCTGGGCTCTGCCTGAAGCTCTGCAGCTGCAAGAGGCTCCGTGTGTTCAAATGCTGCAGGCCTCGTTGCTGCCATTGGTACACCCACAGGTTTTTTGTCAATGTCCTGCTGTTCCAGAGGCTGCTCATCCGTTTTGTGGATGCCAGAGAAACTCTTGCGCAGGACGCCTCTCACGAAGCTCCTGGCTGTTTCTGAATGTATCAGCTCAGAGGCAGTAGGGCTGACCAGGGCAAATGGCTTTCTCTGTGCCTCTGCTTCTACTTCCTGCTCATCAAAGCCATGGGAAGGTGGTGCCGGTGCCTCCTCAACTGTTACTGGCGTCACTGGTGCCATTGACACATCCACATGGCTTTGGACCACATCCTCCTGTTCCTGAGGCTGCTCATCTGTTTCCTGGATGGCAGCCACAGCCTTGCGCACAACGCCCCTCACAATGTCCCTGGCTGTTTCCTGCAGAAACAACTCGTAGGCAGAGGGGCTGAGCAGGGCAAATGGCTTTCTCCGTGCCTCTGCTTCTACTTCCTGCTCATCAAAGCCATGGGAAGGTGGTGCCGGTGCCTCCTCAACTGTTACTGGCGTCACTGGTGCCACTGACACATCCACATGGCTTTGGACCACATCCTCCTGCTCCTGAGGCTGCTCATCTGTTTCCTGGGTGGCAGCCACAGCCTTGTGCACAACGTCCCTCACAAAGTCCCTGGCTGTTTCCTGCCGAAACAACTCGTAGGCAGAGGGGATGAGCAGGGCAAATTGTGCACAACGGCGTCACTGGTGCCCCCTGAGGCTGCTCATCTGTTTCCTGGGTGGCAGCCACAGCCTCACAAAGTCCCTGGCTGTTTCCTGCCGAAACAACTCGTAGGCAGAGGGGATGAGCAGGGCAAATGGCTTTCTCCGTGCCTCTGCTTCTACCTCCTGCTCATCAAAGCCGTGGGAAGGTGGTGCCGATGCCTCCTCCTGCTCTTGTGCCACGGAAGCGAGAGGTGCGCGGCGCTGTTCTTCCTCAGCAGCTCCAGCCAGGGGAGGAGCTGCCAGCTCGGTTTCCGTGGGACCGGCCAGGACAGGACACACGCTCTGCATGTCTCCAGCTGCCTCTGATGTCCCATCTGTGCCCACAGTGCAGCGGATGTTGGATTCCACCTGGATGTCCGCTGCGGGGTCCTGGAAGAGCTCTGGCACCAAAGGGCTGACACAGATGTTGTCCATGGTGACGGCTTCCCCCTGGGATAGCTCTTTGTCACTAGCACATTCCAACTCCTCCTTCGCCTCCTCATCCTTCTCCTCAGGGAAGGCCGCTGGCTCCTCCTGTAAACACACAGCAGAACATCAGGAGCTGACAGCTCTCCCCAGGCCTGTCTCTCTCAGGGCTGCAGGTAGCTGTGTGGGTGCTGTGCCGTGGGCTGCCTTCTCCCCTGCTGCCCTGTGACCAGTGCCAGGGCTGGGTGATGCAGTGGCCCATCACCTGGGGTCTGGGGCTGCTGCTGGTGGCTGTTCACTGAGGAGGTCCCTCACGGGCTGCTCTCCTTCAGTGCCTTTGCTCCAGAGGAGGGGTGCGGAAAGGGAGAGCAAGAGCACAGGCAGGGGAGGGAGGGAATGTGAGAGGGATGGCACAGGGAGCACCAGCAATGTCCCTGGCACATGCGCTTTGGGATCTGGGGTTGCCTTCAGCACCTTGGGATACCTGGTGTCAGCCACAGGCGTGGAGCTCCCCTGGTGCTGAGAGTCCCGTACCAGGAGAGAAGCTGCTGCTTCTCCTTCATCGTCTGCTCCAGGAGCAAGATAGGGTTTTCCAGCATCTTCCATGGGGATGTCGGGCAATGAAGCTGCCACTTCTTCCTTGTGTGCTTCTGAGGAGACAATGGCTCTCCCGTCCTGTTCTTGATCGTCTCCTGACATGGGCGACACGGTATCTTTTCCATCCTCACTTCCTGATGGGACAAGGAGGGGTTTGCTGGGCTGTCCCTGAGGGCCTTCAGCCACAGGAGACTCAGTGTGCTCAGAATGTGCATGGGACGATGCTGCCATCGCCACATCCACACTTTGGGCCACGTCCTGGTGTTCCACTTGCTGCTGGTTGGTTCTCTTGATGACAGCCACAGACTGGACACGTGGCTTCCTCTCTTTGCTCATGGCTTTGGCCTGCAGAGCTGTGTCCATTGCTTTGGTGGTCTGCGGGGCAGGTGCCCGTCTCCGTCCCTGTGCTGCTGCCTTCTGCTTGCCAGGGCGATGGGGACCTCGTGCTGGTGCAATAGGAAGGAGAGGTGCCCGGTGCTTCCCAAGAGTTCCGGGCAGGTAGGTCCAATTTGGCTGCTCTGAAGTCTTGACGTGAGGCAGCGGGGACAGACGCTTAGGAAGCACCTTCTGCTGCAGCCCCAGCAACTTGCTCTTGAGGCTGCCCATCCTCCCTGCTGCTGACAGGGGCTCTGCCGCTCGCCCAGCGCTCCTCAGTGTGTGCTGAGTGGCTGGGGCCTTGCTGCTGTTGGCTGCACGGACGGTGCCTCTTCTTGTTTGTGTCCCTGCAGCCCTGCTGTGTGCTGGCTCCTGCCGTGCCACTGGCTGCTGGCGGGGTCCCTGGCTCCCAGCGCTGTACCTGTGCAGCACTGTGCTCGTGCTGCCTGAGCTCTTACTTGTGGGAGCAGAGGCTTTGGGCCTGCGTAGAGCAGGCTGACAGGTCGCTGGCCGTGCATCTCTGCTGCCGTAACTGGGGATACGGGGCAGCTGGGCAGCAGTTTTGAGAAGCTGCCGTTGGTTGCTGCTTGCACTGCCGACGGAAGAGATGCTCACACGGTCAGAAGCTGCAGAGGCTGCTGGTGTTATAGGGGGCAGCTTGAAGCCGCTGCTGACTGCTCTCTGTGGGCGAGGTGGCTGCCTGGGTGCCATTGTCACCAATGGTGACAGATGGAGTGTCTGCTCCTGTCTTGACCTGCTGCTGCTGGGCAGCACCACCCGGTGCCCCAGGCTGCCCATCTGCAAAAGAAGCCAAGCAGAGAGGCTGTGTGACGGTGTCCCTTGTGCCCATGTCCCAGCTGGCTGAGCTCAGGCGGCTGGGCTCCTCTGCCAGCCCCAGGGCAGGGCTTAGAGCCGGCTCGGGAGAGGCCTGGCCACCCGCAGCCCACGGCCACTGCCCAGAGCACCCCCGGCATGCCCGGGCAGCCTGCGGGGCACGGCATGGGGGGCTCAGCTTGCTCCCTCCTGCACCTCCCGCCTGACCGTCAGCATCTCCCGGGGTCAGGAATACATTTGGCCCCATCTCCCTGGGGCTCCCTACCTGTGCCTGCTGAGTGGTGACAGGCCGAAACCTCTCTGGGTAGGGCACCCGTGGCAGTGTGATCCCATGGTGGGACAACGCCTGGCTCTGGCTGCCCTGCGGCGCTTCTTCGGGCTGCCTGCGGGTCACCTGCGGGCAGGAGGAGGAGGAAAAGGTGTGTGAGGGAGGCGGCTGCCTTGGCACAGCGGCCTGTGCAGTGCGGGCAAGCCTGGCGCTGTCACCGAGGCACTTCCGAGCGGCCCCGTCCCACCACCGGCCTCTCCCTCCTCCCCAGCCCTCACCTGGCGCCTTCTCTGCTTGCTTGTCCTGCCCTCAGTGGGCTGGGAACGGGCGTTCGCCTCTTTACCCACGGGCATCTTCCACGTCCTGGGACGCTGAACTGCCGGGGGCTTCCAGGGGACTGCTGCCTCCTGAGAGAGGCTGCTCCTCTGGACTGAGGTACTCCAGGGCTCTCGCTCCTCATGTACCCCACGGTCAACACCGTGTCACAAAGCCCTGGCGGTCGCCATGGAGATGCCCACGCCCGTGACTGGTTCCGTGGAGTCCCAACCGGTGACGAGCATCTCCACAGTGACCTGCGAGGCTTTGCGATGGTGGCGCCATTGTGTCAATGAACACTGGGCACACCAGGGCTGCTGCACGCCGCCATAGAGTCAACCAGGTTGGAAAAGACCTCTCCGATCATCAAATCCAAACGCTCCCCAGCACTGCCAAGGTCACCCCTGACCCATGGCATTGATGGCCTGGTCTACACAGCATGTGAATACTTCCAGGAACGGCAACTCCAGCACTGCCCTGGACAGCTTGTTCCAGTGCCTGACTACACCTGAAGAAATGATTCCTAATCTCCAGCCTATACCTCCCCTTGCTCAGCTTGAGGCCATTTCATGAGACCGAGAAGTCCTTCATCAGGATAAGCACTACTAAGCAACAACTGAACCATCAGTGTGTTATCAGCACTGTTCTCAGACTAAAGCCGAAACACAGCACTGCACCAGATACCAGGAAGGAGAAAAAAGACTATTACAGCTGAACCTAGGACAACATTCATCCCTGTTTCCATACCATTCACATCATGCTCAGTTCCCACATTTTTCAATATACCATTGCTTTTTGCCTCAATGTACATACACATACACACACACAAAGAGACGGATATAGAAACATAGAATCACAGAATCATAGAATAGTTAGGGTTGGAAAGGACCTTAAGATCATCAAGTTCGAACCCCCCCTGCCATGGGCAAGGACACCTCACACTAAACCGTATCACCCAAGGCTTCGTCCAACCTGGTCTTGAACACTGCCAGGGATGGAGCATTCACAACCTCCCTGGGCAACCTCTTCCAGTGCCTCACCACCCTAACAGGGAAGAATTTCCTCCTTATATCCAATCTGAACTTCCACTGTTTGAGTTTTAACCCGTTAAACATTCCTTAGTCCATGGACCGTCCCTATAAAGCTGAGTTCATTCAGTCCATGAAGTCAGGCTCCA
>NW_026637651.1:0-10694 GCF_028554395.1 Pezoporus wallicus | reverse complement strand
TGTTGGAACAGGGAAATGGATGTGAAGAGTTTGATGGAATGTGTTGTATGAGTCTCTCTGATTTTGCTAATTCGATGCACGCGCAGCTGAGAACCCTGGCTCAGCTTACCCAGCAATAGTAAATGAGCAATATCCTAAGAATAACTAGATGGTTGTCTTCACGGGGCATTACAGGTTGAGTCAAACACTGTTTAAAAGTATTGCACTTATGTATCATTGATTAGGTTAATCATCGTAGCTATTAGACTTGTTTATAGTTGTGTGATAAAACAGGTGAACAGAATAACCCATAATGCCTTGCTTGCACAAAGAAAAAGGGGGGAATTGTTGTAGAACGACTCTAAGAGCAGGACCATAGAGTTCTGGAGGACTGTGCAAGCAAGGCAGGGGGTGTCCCCCACAGGTAACCAGAGACCGGGCATGGGAGGAGAATGTGGAGGAAGCTGTGGGGGGCTAACCAATACTGTTGTGCCAAGAAGGAGTGGCTGAATACCACTCCTATATATATGTGAACTGCGTCACAAATAAAGTAGAAGTTTGCTTATCACCCATATTGGGTTGGCCTGTCTGCTTCTCCTCGCCGCTTACAACTCATGATTATGCTAGAACTAGATATAAGGACATAGCTATTGTTAAGAAGTAGGGACCGTGACTTGATTCCTGTCCTTTGGATGCCTAGGCCGGCTGAAATTGGCTCTGCACTTTGGACAAAGACCAAGCCTCCAGGGAGCATTTGTAACAACCAGAGGTGAAAAGTTCAGGCTCGAGGAAGACTCATTTACTTCATCTCGGGACCCTCGCTCACGACCACTAGGAGGCACTGAGCATTCACAAAGGATTTCTTAGCTCATTATAATGCGAAGCGGGAATAAGACATGAATATGTATAGGCGTGTTGTGCAAGCTCATGCATATATATAACTTTAGAGGATAAATGTAAAGGGGAAACAACGCTGAGAGGCGCATGCTTTTGGAGGAGTTATTCCCCGTGCGCCTCAGCGCTGAATAAAAGTTATACCTACTTTACAACTTTAACCAGTTGAGGAGTCTGTCCGCGCATCAAGAGACTATTAGAATGCTTTAATCAAATTCCTCTCAATTTAGCAAAGCAGTTGATTAAAATCAGCTTTTAAATGGGGCTTTAGTTATGTCAAGATTACTTGTGCTCCAAAAAAAGAAAGCGAGGATCACTGAATAGCAAGATTGTAGAAGGAAAGTGATAGTAGAAACACAATTAGAGCCAGAATCTCTACTTTGTTTCAATGGCTAGATTACCCCACTGGTGTTTGGCTCTTGGTTTTGATTGCGTTGATAGCCCAAGGGTTACAGTCAGGGACTGGATCCCTTCTATACTTGCTGCTAAGTATTTGTCTGCATACCCGTATATTCTAAAAGCACACTATCTCTACTCCAAGGAGCTTTGCATGTGTGCATTCATGTACAACTGCAAAAGGGACCTGGATCTCAGTTGTGTTTTGAAGAGTGCAATGGTTTAAGCCCAGCCAGTAACTCCGAACCACACAGCCACTTACTCCCCCCCTTCTTCCCCCCCACTCCTGGAGGGATTGTAAATATAAATCCCATGGGTTGAGATAAGAACAGTCCAGTAACTAAGGTATAATACAAAACCACTACTACTACCACTAATAATAATGATGATAAGGGTGATAACAAGGAGAGAGAATATAAAACTAAAAGGGGAAAGAGAAAAAAAACCAATAAACACAAGTAATGCACAATACAATTGCTTGCCACCCGCTGACTGATACCCAGCCTGACCCGAGCAGAGATCTGGGCCTTTTAGGCACCTCTCCCCAGTTTTTATACTGGGCATGACATGCTGTGGTATGGAATACCCCTTTTGCTAGTTTGGGTCAGGTGTCCTGTCTCTGCTTCCTCAGGGCTTCCCATGCTCCTCCTCACTGGCAGAGCATGAGAGACTGAAAAATCCTTGATTGGGGTAAGTATTACTTAGCAACAACTAAAAACATCGGTGTGTTATCACCACTGTTCTTAGACTAAAGTTGAAAACACAGCACTGCATCTACTACTTAGGAGAAAAAATAACTGTTACAGCTGAACCCAGGACAATGAGATAGACTTAAAGAGGAGCAAATGTGAGAAGAGCCAAGGACAAGGAACAATGCCATGATTCGCTTAGGGAGCAATCTAATTCTTTGTTGTTTTAGTGCTGCAGAAATTCTGCTGCAATACTGAATGCAACAGGATTAGGAAATATACTAACATGAATTATGAAAATTCATAATATTTTTTCCATTTCTATTTAGCTATTCTTAAACTAAACTTTTCTTTCACATCTTTCCTTGCTCGAAGTAGTATTCCAGAGACTCTGCTTTGCCTGTTTGGCACAGGACTGCCTTGAGGATTCTTGAGAATTCTAGTGGATGAGTGTTACATTTCCTTGTATTATATCCAAATCTTGAACAAGCAGCAAAATAGAACATATACTTAAGATGTACCTCTTAATTCATTTTGATTTATTCCTTCACTGAATCAAAATTATTATATAATATCAATGCAATTTTAAATTGATTAACCTCAAACCCTCTTAATTCTAAAATAAGGGCTTCAGAGTTTACCTGCAGTGTGTGAAATGCCTTTACACAATTTTGCCTTTCTTTTTATCCTAGGACTGAAAATAGAAAATGTGTATTATTGCCATTAAATATAATTTGATGAGGAAATTATACTGTTCAAGGACTTTCCTCCTTTTTTCTTAGAAGTTGCTATGCTCAAACGCCTAAAAAGAAAGTGAGAAAGCTGAAGGGCTCCTTTCTACGCACACACACAAAATAACTTCACAGTCCAAGTTATCTTTTAGTAGGCAGCAACCAACAAAGCACCAGTGGTTATAGTTTTCCTTTGCTTATTCCAAAACCTGCCGAGAGAGAAAGGTGGGCAGCATCTCTACCTTCTATTCTATTTTACATATTGTAGTACTAATGCGGGGTTGTTGCATTGCCCATAAAACTAAGCTCTCAGTACATGCAAACTGGCAAATTAAGGCTTTTGTATGTTAACTTTCAGTGAAATATATATGAGCATCTTTAAGATAAATACTTAATTTACGTGTTGCTCTTATTTTGGACAGACTGTTGTTTGCGGGGGAGCGGAAGGGTCTGTGTATTGGCACAATCTGATTTTGATGCATTGAAAACCTCATACCACACCTCTCCCACCTGCTAGTCCTTGGGACTCAACATTTATATATCATTTAAGGTGAGAATTGGGAATGAGCACCTCACAAATAGGTTATGAACATACAGTTAGATTGCTTTGTAATTTGTGCAAGGAAACTGTTGGCTAACAGGGTGAGCAAAGTGATGTATACTTCAGATATTAGTGTTTGGCAAAGCATTGAGATGATGCTTGCATGCAATTATAGGCTTAAGTGCTACTGATGCCAATGATTCATTGAATTGGGATCAAATTTACCTGCGGCATAACAGTGGCTCACATGAGTGAAGCACTTTAAAATAAAAGCAAGACAGTTTTGAACAGGAAACTTTAGAGAAGTCAACTTGGGTTATGTAGAACTTGCTGGGAATTGTTCCTTTTCTCAGACAGAAAGCCTGAAGACCATTCTGCAGTTGTCTTGCTTCCTGACGATGGTAGCTGAACAAAGAGCTGCCAAGCTATGCCTGTGCAGAAGATGTGATCTTATTCAGTTTGACAATTGTTTTAAAGAAACATATTTAAGTAATTGTACAGTAAATTATTTCTTTTTTTAGCATCTAATTGCAAATGTAGACTGTATCTTTATTAAAATGTTTTCCAGCATCTGTTCTCCATTTTAAATGTATGAGAGAAACATGAGCGATAGCTGCTTCTCCTAAGCTATTTCCACTATAGTGGAATATATGAAGTATTGTTGAATAGTCCTGTTAATATGCTAAAGATTATTTTTGCCTCAAGTTGTAGAATAAGCAGCATAATTAGGTCTGCTCTAAACCTTAGAGCTTGTTGTTCTAAACTTTACCTCTGTCTTGTTCTTTTTCTTATTATGCCTTGAAATACACAGTATTTCAGATTGATTAGCACCACTTTCCATCCTTTATGTTCTCAGCTATTCTCTATTTGTATATAAACATACAGGTGTGTATATATGTATGTAAAACATTGTTTCAATACATAAGTCATTATGGTTAAGGAGAGATTTATATAAATACATGTTCTTACATATGTATGCATGTAGAAAGAACATGCAAGTATGCAGGAGAATAGGAGGTGTGTAGCAGCATTCCCAGTCTGTATCTTTACGCTGGTGTTCACTGCACCTTCTTTTTTTCTATATATCATCCTGTGGTTTATCATGAGCACAGGTTTCAGTTGTATGTTTTATCTGCAGCTCAATGTCTGTTTCCTTAGCAGTCTATTTTACAAATCACAGTTAATATTCTTACCCTTTAGCACAGCATAAGAGACATGTCCGAAATGGTAAAGGATTCGTCAGATTTGAGCAGAGAGAAAACTTCTTGCCTTTATTCCTGTGCACCTAATCTCATTTTGGCTCAAGATGGGGGGGTTTATGATTAATACAGCTGATGCAGAAAATGGCCCGTTGCTTGGTTTCTTTTAAATGTATCATGGTCAGTGAACATGGTCTCTGAGCATCAGTTAGGGGGAAGTGACAGCAGACTTGACCTTTCTCTCCAAATCATATGGGGGTGGGGGAAGAATTAGCATGGTACAACAGCATTTCAACTTGGTTTAACTGATGACTTTCATATTTAGAGATGCTAATATGGCCTAGAAATATAAAATCACTTTCTAGCAAATGTGGTCACAAGTTATTTTAAATTATATTTAAAAATTAAAACTGTCTGCATAATAAGATGCCTTTAATATATTTTACTGACTTGGCTAATGCTGCTAAAAGGTGAATACAAATATTTAGCTTCTACTTTTACTTCTGCTGTTTCACAGATTGGACTCATTTTTAATTTAGAGTCATCTCACTGAATATTTTAAGGACTATTTAGATGGCTGGTGAGAAGGCATGAACAAAAGGTCCTATATATAGGAAGGTGTTAGTTATAAAAGGTTTAAATTTGCTTTAGTGTAACTGGAAACCAAATGAATGGTTCTGGAAACTACACTGGGATTTTTAGCAGTTTTTTTCTGTAGTCACCAATTAGTGCCATTAGAAAGTCTAATACGTGCATCATGGCCCAGCAGCAGCTGTGATTGATACAAAGCTCAGACAATCGCACCAGGCCCGCGTCAGTTCTTATTAGTCTGTCATCAATTACTGGGATTTTAGACCCATTTAAATGAAAAGTAAAAACACATTGTTACCACAAATTTCATCAAGTGAATATGCTCTATAAGGAAATAGATCAGCTATGAACTCTTTGACATTTTCAAAATGTTTAAAAGTTGAAGTTAATTCTTTGTGATGCCCTTTCATCTTTAGTTGACAACAGAGAGATCTGGAGTGGTGACAGCCCTTGTCAAGTAGCTCTGCCTTATGAAAAACAATACCCTCCAGATCTTTCCAGCTAAATATTCTAGTCCAAGATAATTGCATTTAAAATTTTGTGTAGCTTTTACACCTTTCCTGAACCATTTTTTGTGTTAACACATCTTTTCATGTAAGGCTTTTTTCAGTCTAGAAGGTGTAATGGCTATTCCTGCTGGGTAAGGAGCTTTGGGGAGTGGGATCAGATGCAGGCTGGAGAACCAGGATGCCTGCTCCATGCTTTGGGTGCTGGCTTGCCTGGGGCTTATCTATCTCTTGGGTCCTAGGTGGCACTTGTAGGTGCAGTCACTTGGATTTTAAGATTGTCTGTGTCCTTACACAACTGAACAACCCCTCTCTCCCCCACCATCACAGCCTTCTCTCATCCTCTGATAACTCATCTTTCCATTTTGGCCAAGTATTCAGGCAAAAGTCCCTTTTTTGGGTGTGTAGAGTTGAGAGAGATCTGTGAGATAATGCCACTCTGTTTCAGAAGGGATTTTTTTACATTTGTGCACTAAAGCAGCCATTTCAGCATGCAAAATTAAACACAATTAATTTCATGTAGTTTATAATTTTTCTCATTGGACAATGTTTTTTTCTTAACTGATATTCTCCTTAGATTAATACTTTGCTCATCCTTTTAGTGATCGCTCTAGTTTTTATAGGTGTGCATTTACATGCCATGTCAGTAACCTCACGCATGGATTTTTGCTGTGTCAGTAAACATTTCTGAAAATAAGATTTTCAAATGTGATTTATTTATGCTATATGATAATCGAGTAGAATGTTGAAATTCAGTACTGGTTCATATGATATTTTTTGCTTGATTTGTCTTCTACTCTAACCAGGCTTCTGTTAGAGTATTCCTTTTGACACACTACTAAAGGTATTATGTTTTTCATTATAATCTGTTGAAAATGGAGGCAGCAGAAAACTGAATTTTATTCCATAACTTGATCTAAGAGAATATTTTAATGGAAAACAGCAGTCAGATGAAAGTGACTTCTGACTGAAAGCTGATTTTATTATGATACTAATTTCAAGTGACCCACATTCTCTCCCCACTGACATAGCACAGTCCCGTGGAACAAGTGAGCAGCATTGCTCACATGCGTGTTGTGGGTCTGGTGAGGAGAGCTGGACCTGCACCCAGACAGACTCCATTTTATTGGTTCTCACAGAAACGCACTTGTCAAGAATAATCACCTCAGAGGGGAAAAGAACCAGTATAGGTTATAGGAAATTTCAGCTGCTTCTCAGTGTATCATCTTGAATCCACAACAGTAGACATCAGATAGAGAGCGGTTTTCTCCAGAGCTGTTTCTCCATTTGCTTTGGAGTAAGTCACAAGAAGCCAGGAAATAGCTCTACAGCCCTTTCCAGGTTTTGCTACGATCAGTATGTTTTGCATTGTTGTATTAAGGGAAAAAAAACTAACGATAATAAAATCATCCATAGTGTTGGACAGTTCCAGTTGTTAGGTCATTTCTGTAATTAATATGGACCATCTCCCCTTCCCCAGGTTTCCTTACAGCAGCTGTAAGTTACTTAAGCAGTAACAGGGATGCTGAACATAGTTGCTTGTTTTGAGTATCTGGAAATACAGGTTATACTGTTGCATAGATTTCACAAGCATATTTGAAGACAGAAATTGAGAAATTTCAATTGCTATATTTAGAAATAGATCAGCACTGCTTACATTTATTAAAACATAAACAGCTCTACATTTAATAAAATGTAAGCATGCTATTTAATTTTTGCATGTTTTTACCTCCTTTATCAATGAGTGTGCAAATATACACACCATGTATATATAATATGAATACATATATAAATTCTCTGTATCTGAAATACTGCATATCTGGAAATTCCAAAAAGGGTGGTGTCCTGGGTGATGCGTGGGTAGACTCCACAACTCCTTAAGGTTGTAAAGTAGGTAAGCTTTTACTCAGCGCTGAGGCGCATGGAGGATAGCTCCTCCAAAGGCATGCGCACCTCAGCATTGTTCTCTTTCATATTTATCCTCTAAGCTATTACATATTCATGAGGTTACACAACATGCCTATACATATTCATGACCTATCCCTGCTTCATATTATGAGGTAAAGGTCCTTGCTTGCGTAGGGTCTCCTGGTGGTCATGGGAGGGGTCTGAAGATGAAGTAAACAAGTCTTCCCTGAACTTTTCGTCTCTAGTCGTTGCACATGTTCCCTGGTGATTTAGTCACTGTCCAAACCGCAAAGCTGATCTCAGTCGGTTTAGGGGTCCAGAGAACAGGAGTTACTGTTCCTTCCTCCTATCAATAGCCTTGGTCCTCCCACTCAGTTCCGGCAAGCACGATAAGTGTTGAACATGTATTTGTTGAGTAAGCACGAGTAAACAGTAACATTGTTAAACAAATGGCTTAACCCTAACACCCCTGTACATCGGTTAACCCTTCGCATCAGTCCCCCCTTTCCTATAAAGTTAATAAATCCCTTTACTAATACATAGATTCTTTTAACAAACTCCTGTGAAAGGTATCTTTCAGTGCTTTACCATGTGTGTTTGACAAAGAAGTCAAAATCACCACTTGTCGCAGCATCCTCCAATTCCAAACAAATAACACAATGGATGACAACCCTTTAAGTGAGGAAGTTTTTCCTAACATCCAATCTAAACCTCCTCTTGTGCAACTTGAGGTTATTTCCTCTTATCCTATTCCTTGTTACTTGAGAAAAGAGACTAACACCTACCTCATTACAACCTCCTCTCAGGGAGTTGTAGGCAGTGATAAGGTCTCCCCTGAGCCTTCTTCTCTCCAGTCTAAACAACCCCAGTTCCTTCAGCTGCTCCTCATAAGACTTGTGCTCCAGGCCCTTCAGCTTCCTTGTTGCTTTTGTTTTGGTAAGCAAGAACATAGCTATGTCTCATTCAAGTGAGAGACTACTTTGAAAAAAATATGCAATTTGCTGTATTAAGAGATGCTAGTAAGTCCCAAAATTATACAGGCAAAGCTCAACTGTTATGGAACTCTTAATGCAAGTAGGGAAAAAAAAAGAAAAAGTAAACCTCACCTTTGTTCACTGCACCAAGACAGACTCACTGCTTTGCCCACACTTTCAGTCTGTATATTATTCTAATGTCACCAAGTACTGTAGCTGAGTGTCCTGGGTTCAGCTGTAGCAGTGCAGTGTTTTCAACTTTAGTCTGAGAGCAACACTAATAATGCACCGATGTTTTCAGTTGTTGCTAAGTAACGTTTACTCCAATCAAGGACTTTTCAGTCTCATGATCTGCCAGTGAGGAGGGGCATGGGAAGCCAGGAGGAAGCAAAAACAGGACACCTGACCCAAACTAGCCAAACGGGTATTCCATACCACAGCACGTCATCCCTAGTATAGAAACTTGGTGGAGTTACTATCTAGTATTTTGCTGAATGATGTCAGATGTTGTCAAAAAGCAACTGCAGACACTCAGAAGTGAAGCCATGCACTCATACATGGACATTCATAGACATTAATACTCAAACCCTGGTCTTCACATAATCAAAATTCTGCTAAAACCAGAAACAAGCAGAAGCAGTGATTTTTTAATGCTGCTGAAGTTCCCTGAGGACAAGTCCAAACTCATCTTTGTGGTGCTCTGGTGTGCATTCTCATGCCAGCTCTGAAAATGGTCTTGTGCTGCTGGTCTCCCAGTGGAGGTAGTTTTCCTTGTTATTTAAATTAGACCTTTTTCACTCTAGTAGCATGCCAGGCTGAAATGTGAAAATCCACAACTCGATTTTGTCACCAGTTGCAAATTTTTCCTCATCTTGGTAGATGTTTTGCAAAAAGATGCAGAGAAAAAAAGAAAAAAAGAAAAATCACACAGTATTGCATTGCAGTCGAGCAAGTTCTCTGCCATGTACTTCTGAAGCTTACAAGCAATAACCTGGGTGAGTGGGACAGAATCTGAGGATCATGTAACTGCTGCTATTCCATTGTGGTGCATTAGTGATGCAATCCTGGATCAGGTGGTGAGGACCCAGCAAGCAGACTCAATCCCCAGAGCTCCAGTCCCACAGCCACCAGTCACAAGCATCCACAGCCACTCTATAGCTTTCATTCAGCAGCCCAGCACTTGCAACATTTTGTAAGCCATCAGTGTTTAAAATCAGTTCTTGTCCATGGTTGGCATATCACACAATGTACAGAAATCATAGACTGGACCTAAAGTGGCTGTATATACCTTTCAGATTGCCATAATGTTCCAGTCATAACATCTACAAATCACTGAGTATGGTGTCTGGGTTTTGAATCCCCAGAAGGCAGTCAATAGACCGTCAGCCTGGAATCAGCTCACTGTACATCTCCATTTCACATTTTTAAGCAATGTAAAAGCCAAAGTCTTGCCATAACCCAGTAGATTCTCATAAGAAAAAATACAGAATTATTGATGCCTGCTTGATATTTCAGCCCCAGCTGAGATACTTGTTGTATCTATTAAGATTACACACAAAAAAGCCACTTGATGCCCAGCAACGTATAGTGCTGTGGTCTGGAACAGAGCTAAAAGGACACACACGAAAATGCAATTAAGTGAAGATAAATTATAAAACTTTGAAGAGTTAATCATTGAGTGTTTCAATAACTGGGTCTTCCTTTAGAATGAATAGCATTCATTTTCACACAAAAATGTTATAAAAATTTGTCATGGTTTAAGCCCAGCCAGTAACTCAGAACCATACAGCTGCTTGCTCACTCCACCCCTTAATCCCCACTCCAACCCCCCTCCAGGCAGGATGGGGAGGAGAATCAACAGACTGTAAATCACATGGGTTGAAATAAGAACAGTCCAATAGCTAAAGTATTATCATAGAATCATAGAATAGTTAGGATTGGAAAGGACCTTAAGATCATCTAGTTCCAACCCCCCCTGCCAGGGGCAGGGACACCTCACACTAAACCATGTCACCCAAGGCTCTGTCCAACCTGGCCTTGAACACTGCCAGGGATGGAGCATTCACAACTTCTTTGGGCAACCCATTCCAGTGCCTCACCACCCTCACAGTAAAGAACTTCTTCCTTATAATATTAAACTACTACTAATAATAATAACCATAAGAGAAATAACAAGGGGAGAGAATATAAAACTAAAAGGGGAAGAGGGAAAAAAAAACAAAACAATAAAGACAAGTGATGCACAATACAATTACTCACTACCCGCTGACTGATACGCAACCCAAC
>NW_026637650.1:0-1045 GCF_028554395.1 Pezoporus wallicus | reverse complement strand
TGAATGGCTTTAAAAGGGTTAGAAATTGAGAAAAATGGGTTAGAAAAGGAAAAAACCTGCTTAAAAAGGATAGAAATTGAGAAAAATCGGTTAGAAAGGTTAAATAAAGCAAGCATTCAAACGACTTAGAAATGGGCAAAAATGGGTTGGAAAAGGGAAAAAAACTGCTAAAAAATAGTTAGAAAAGGACAGAAATGGGTTAGACAAGGACAAAAACGGCTTCCAAAGGGCTGGAATTTGACAAAAATGAGTTAGAAAGAAGAAAATGGCTTAAAACGGGTTAGAAATTCACAAAAATGGGTTAGAAATGGCCAAAAATGACTGAAAACAGGAAAAAATGTGGCAAAACCCAGGAAGAAAAAGAAAAAAATGGCTTAGAACCTTTTGAAACTTGCCAAAGATACGATAGAAATGGCCAAAAATGGCTTTAAATGAGTTTCAAGGGGGCACAAAGGGGATTGAAAAGGCAAAAATTGCTTAGAAATAGACAAACACAGCTTGAAAGCATTGAGAAATGGACAAAAATGATTCAGAAAAGGAAATCAAAAAAAGGCTTCAAATGATTAGAGATGGGCAAAAAAGGGTTAGAAAAGGAAAAAACTTCTAAAAAATTGTTAGAAATTGACAAAAAATGGTCACAAAAGAAAAAAAAAGCATTACAAAGGGTTGGACTTTGACAAAAAAGGCTTAGAAAAGAAATAAACTTCTAAAAAATGGTAAGAAATTCACAAAAAATGGTCACAAAAGAAAAAAAAGCATTACAAAGGGTTGGAATTTGACAAAAACGGCTTAGAAAAGGAATGAATGGCTTTAAAAGGGTTAGAAATTGAGAAAAATGGGTTAGAAAAGGAAAAAAACTGCTTAAAAAAGATAGAAATTGAGAAAATGGGTTAGAAAAGTTAAATAAAGCAAGCATTCAAACGACTTAGAAATGGGGTAAAATGGGTTGGAAAAGGGAATAAAACTCCTAAAAAATAGTTAGAAAAGGACAAAAATGGGTTAGAAAAGGAAAAAAATGTCTTGCAAAGGGCTGGAATTTGACAAA
>NW_026637649.1:0-10518 GCF_028554395.1 Pezoporus wallicus | reverse complement strand
TGGGGACGGATTCGGGACCGACACATGGGACTTATCACCCCCAGAAGCTCTTGCCCTGCAGGTCTGGGGGCAGCTTTTATCCCGTTCCCCCCCCCATTGAGCCGATCGGGGGGGGGGTTTAACCTACTTGGGCACAGCGCCGGCTCCCGGCTGGGAAAGCGGCCTCTGCCTGTGGTTTTATGCAAGATCCTGCCCCCCCGCCAGCCAAACTCCTGCTTTTTGCCCCCACTTCCATTGCTCTCGGTGTTTCCGTGCCCCACTCTTCGCTGATGATCCCGGTTCCCAGCACGAACACTGAGGAGCGCCGGCCCTGGAGCCAGCGCCTCCCTGGCAGCACCCGAGAGCCGCAGGGGAAAACCGAGCCCGGCAGCGCCAGGCCTGGAGGAGGAGGTCGCTGCAGGGATGGAGCAGGATTTTGGGGCTGTTTAAAGCAATTCAAGCAGCCAAAGGCCCCCAGGGACACATCAACCCAAGCACCGCAGCGCTGCCGTCCCCGGAGCCTGATCCTCACGGAGGGCTTAGAGAAGGAGGTTTGGGACTGGAACGTCGCTCCGTGTAGGTTCCCATCCATCCCTCTCATGCTTTTATTCCCTGTTTTGTTGCTGTTTAGCCCAGCTCGTCCCTTTCCCCCCGCCCCTGCACCCGCAGCAGCTATGCAAGAGCTCCGGCCGCGCTCCGGGGCTCCGGCTGGGGCATGAAACCGGCTCCGGGAAGCGCTGCCTGCGCCTGGAGAGGCTCCGAAGGGGGGAATCGGCCCCTGCAGCCCCTCAACGGGAGCCTGCCGGCTCTGCCTGAGAAGTTTGGGATTCTGAGCTGCAGGAGGGGCCTCTGAGCGTCCCCATCCGGGCACAAGCACTCGGGGTTCCTGCACAAACCCCCCCCTCACTCTCGGCTCCGGGGCATCGCTTCCTACCGGGAGCGAGGTGGGAACCGGGGATGGGCTCCCCAGCCCCGCTTGGGGGAATAAAGGGGGTGCAAGAGCTGTGTGGAGCCTGGCTTTGTGCTGGGGAAAGGGGGGGTGTGTGTAATCCCTTATTGCCCCGTGTAACCCCCTGCCTGTACACTGCCCTCCAGAGCCCCAGCCTGGGTTGGGTTGGAAGGGACCTTAAAGCTCCTCCAGCTCCAACCCCTGCCACGGGCAGGGACCCCTTCCACTGGAGCAGCTTGCTCCAAGCCCCTGTGTCCAACCTGGCCTTGAGCACTGCCAGGGATGGGGCAGCCACAGCTTCTCTGGGGCCCTGAGGTTTAGCATCACTTTGCTTTGTGGGGCCCTGGAGAGCGCTGTCCAGGGAGGCTCTGCACAGAGGGAGGTGCAGGTGGGTCGGGAGGGGAGGATGTCGATGCTGCAGGCGCTGTTCTGGAAGGCAGCAGGGGCAGGACCATGCCCCGCTCCTGGTTTCCATCCTGGCTCTTCACCTTGGGGGAGCAGGGGCTGGATGCTTGCGTGCTCCAGCACCCTCGAGGGCACCCAGCACTCGGGTGCTGCACCAGTGGGGCTCTGGGTGCCTGGTGTGGTTTAAGCCGCTGCTGGCAGCATTCCGGAGGAGTCCAGCTGTAAGGGCTCCCCAGCAGCACTCCCTGTACGGGTGCTTTGGGACTGGGAGCAGGGCTGGAGGTCTGCACCCTGTGAGCCATGGAGGAGTAGCACAGAGGTAGGTTTGGGTGGCAAAGCATGGATGCATTGCCATAGCGCTGCTGGGGAGGGTGCTGTGTGTAGGTGATGCCCAGCAGCAGTTTTCTGCCCTGGCTCCACCACCCTCACATAAATCACTTCTTCCTTATCTCCAACCTGAACTCCCCCTGTTTCAGTCTGAACCCATCACCCCTTGCCCCATCCCTATAGTCCCTGATGAAGAGCCCCTCTCCAGCATCCTTGTAGCCCCCTTCACACACTGGAAGCTGCTCTGAGGTCTCCAGCAGCTTCTCTTCTCCAGGCTGAACAGCCCCAGTGTCCTCAGCCTGGCTCCATAACCCCCCTGTCCACACCCCGTGGTCCCCCAGAACTCACCATTGCCCCTCAAAACCCTTCACTGATCCCCCTAATCCCACATTGCCCACTGTGACCCCCATAACCCCCTTGCTCCCCATAAGCATCCATGGGATGGGTTTTCACCGTGCTGGTGTTCCTGGGCTTCATCCCACCAGATTCTGGCCCGAGGGGGGCTCATGGCCCAGCCACAGCCGTACCCCCCTCCCGGGATCCCGTTTCACTTCCCACCTTCAGGAACCCCAATAGGGGCTGTCCCTGTGGCAGCATTAATGGGGTGCACCCCTCCTGCAACCCTGCTTTTAACCCCCCCTTAGGAACTGACCCCAAATATCCCATATAAATGTGAATCCCCACCTTAAAGCCGTTGGATCATGGGAAAGGGTGCGGGGGGTCTGGATCCATCCAATGACTGGATTCCCCCCCCCCCCCAGAAGAGGTTTTTCTCTATGGGTGACACGATTGTTACCCCCCTGTCTACACCTGCCCCCCACCCCCCCCCATGTCTGTGTCCCCCCCTCGGGTCATTTGGGGACACGGAGGGGCCATGCTGGTCACAAACCTTTATTGCAGCAGCAGCGGGGGGGGGGGGGGGGGGGGGGGGGGCTGTGACCCCCGTCCGTTTTGGGGGGTCTCCCTGAGTTTCCCACATTGCTCCCACGCCCCCCCCCCCCCCCAAGTGCTGGTGGTGCCCGAGGGCCGCTCGTACCGCTTCCCCCCCATTCCCGTCCCACTCGCTCCCCCCCATTCCTGTCCTGCTTCCCCCATTCCCGTCCCACTCGCTCCCCCCATTCCCACACCGCTCCCCCCCGTTCCCGTCCCTCTCCCCCCTCCATTCCCACACCGCTCCCCCCCATTCCCGCACCTCTCCCCCCCGTTCCCATCCCACTCCCCCCCAGTCCCGCACCGCTCCCCCCGTGCCCCCCCCGCTCAGGGCCGCTCCCGCAGCCGCCGGCCCACGAGGCTCCGCAGCGTTCCCCGCTCGGACTCGTTCCTGCGGACGCGGGCGGGGGGGGCCGCGGCGGGGCCGGGGCCCAGGGAGGGGCTGGAGCGCGCCCTGCTCAGCGCGGGGGGGGCCCGGGGGCCGCTCCCGGCTCCGCCTCCGCCTCCCCGCCCGGCTCGGCCCGGCCGCGGAGCCACGAGTCCAGCACCCGCACGTAGGTCTCGTAGCGCCGGCGCTGCGGGGGGGGCACCGCAACGGGGTCAGCGCGGGGACAGCGGGGTCACCGTGGGGACAATGGAGCCACCATGGGGACAATGGTGCCACCACGGCCAGAACAGGGTCACCATGGGCACAATGGTGCCACCATGGCCACAACAGGGTCACCATGGGGACAACGGTGCCACCATGGCCAGAACAGGGTCACCGTGGGGACAATGGTGCCGCCATGGCCAGAACAGGGTCACCGTGGGGACAATGGAGCCACCATGGCCACAACAGGGTCACCGTGGGGACAATGGAGCCACCACGGCCACAACAGGGTCACCATGGGGACAATGGTGCCACCACGGCCAGAACAGGGTCACCATGGGCACAATGGTGCCACCACGGCCAGAACAGGGTCACCGTGGGGACAATGGTGCCATCATGGCCAGAACAGGGTCACCGTGGGGACAATGGAGCCACCATGGCCACAACAGGGTCACCATGGGGACAATGGAGCCACCACGGCCACAACAGGGTCACTGTGGGGACAATGGAGCCATCATGGCCAGAACAGGGTCACCGTGGGGACAATGGAGCCACCATGGCCACAACAGGGTCACCATGGGGACAATGGAGCCACCACGGCCACAACAGGGTCACCATGGGGACAATGGTGCCACCACGGCCAGAACAGGGTCACCATGGGGACAATGGTGCCACCACGGCCAGAACAGGGTCACCATGGGCACAATGGTGCCACCACGGCCAGAACAGGGTCACCATGGGCACAATGGTGCCACCACGGCCAGAACAGGGTCACTGTGGGGACAATGGTGCCGCCATAGCCAGAACAGGGTCACCGTGGGGACAATGGTGCCACCACGGCCAGAACAGGGTCACCATGGGCACAATGGTGCCACCACGGCCAGAACAGGGTCACTGTGGGGACAATGGTGCCGCCATAGCCAGAACAGGGTCACCGTGGGGACAATGGTGCCACCACGGCCAGAACAGGGTCACCGTGGGCACAATGGTGCCACCACGGCCAGAACAGGGTCACCGTGGGGACAATGGTGCCAACACATCCAGAACAGGATCACCATGGGGACAATGGTGCCAACACATCCAGAACAGGGTCACCATGGGGACAATGGTGCCAACACATCCAGAACAGGGTCACCATGGGGACAATGGTGCCACCATGGCCACAACAGGGTCACCATGGGCACAATGGTGCCACCATGGCCAGAACAGGGTCACCGTGGGCACAATGGTGCCACCACGGCCAGAACAGTGTCACCGTGGGCACAATGGTGCCACCACGGCCAGAACAGGGTCACCATGGGGACAATGGAGCCACCATAGCCAGAACAGGGTCACCGTGGGGACAATGGTGCTGCCATATCCAGAACAGGGTCACTGTGGGGACAATGGAGCCACCATGGCCACAACAGGGTCACCATGGGGACAACGGTGCCACCATGGCCAGAACAGGGTCACCATGGGCACAATGGTGCCACCACGGCCAGAACAGGGTCACCGTGGGCACAATGGTGCCACCACGGCCAGAACAGGGTCACCGTGGGGACAAGGGTGCCACCATGGCCAGAACAGGGTCACCGTGGGGACAATGGTGCCACCATGGCCAGAACAGGGTCACCGTGGGCACAATGGTGCCACCATGGCCAGAACAGGGTCACCGTGGGGACAATGGTGCCACCACGGCCAGAACAGGGTCACCATGGGCACAATGGTGCCACCATGGCCAGAACAGGGTCACCGTGGGCACAATGGTGCCACCACGGCCAGAACAGGGTCACTGTGGGGACAATGGTGCTGCCATAGCCAGAACAGGGTCACTGTGGGGACAATGGTGCTGCCATAGCCAGAACAGGGTCACCGTGGGGACAATGGTGCCACCACGGCCAGAACAGGGTCACCGTGGGCACAATGGTGCCACCACGGCCAGAACAGGGTCACTGTGGGCACAATGGTGCCACCACGGCCAGAACAGGGTCACTGTGGGCACAATGGTGCCACCACGGCCAGAACAGGGTCACCATGGGGACAATGGAGCCACCATAGCCAGAACAGGGTCACCGTGGGGACAACGGTGCCACCACGGCCAGAACAGGGTCACCATGGGCACAATGGTGCCACCACGGCCAGAACAGGGTCACCGTGGGCACAATGGTGCCACCATGGCCAGAACAGGGTCACCGTGGGGACAGTGGTGCCAACACATCCAGAACAGGGTCACCATGGGGACAATGGTGCCACCACGGCCAGAACAGGGTCACCATGGGCACAATGGTGCCACTATGGCCAGAACAGGGTCACCGTGGGCACAATGGTGCCACCACGGCCAGAACAGGGTCACCGTGGGCACAATGGTGCCACCACGGCCAGAACAGGGTCACCGTGGGCACAATGGTGCCACCACGGCCAGAACAGGGTCACCATGGGGACAATGGAGCCACCATAGCCAGAACAGGGTCACCGTGGGGACAATGGTGCTGCCATATCCAGAACAGGGTCACTGTGGGGACAATGGAGCCACCATGGCCACAACAGGGTCACCGTGGGGACAACGGTGCCACCATGGCCAGAACAGGGTCACCGTGGGCACAATGGTGCCATAGCCAGAACAGGGTCACCGTGGGGACAATGGTGCCACCACGGCCAGAACAGGGTCACCGTGGGCACAATGGTGCCACCACGGCCAGAACAGGGTCACCGTGGGGACAACGGTGCCACCATGGCCAGAACAGGGTCACCGTGGGGACAATGGTGCCACCATGGCCAGAACAGGGTCACCGTGGGCACAATGGTGCCACCATGGCCAGAACAGGGTCACCGTGGGGACAATGGTGCCACCACGGCCAGAACAGGGTCACCATGGGCACAATGGTGCCACCATGGCCAGAACAGGGTCACCGTGGGCACAATGGTGCCACCACGGCCAGAACAGGGTCACTGTGGGGACAATGGTGCTGCCATAGCCAGAACAGGGTCACTGTGGGGACAATGGTGCTGCCATAGCCAGAACAGGGTCACCGTGGGGACAATGGTGCCACCACGGCCAGAACAGGGTCACCGTGGGCACAATGGTGCCACCACGGCCAGAACAGGGTCACTGTGGGCACAATGGTGCCACCACGGCCAGAACAGGGTCACTGTGGGCACAATGGTGCCACCACGGCCAGAACAGGGTCACCATGGGGACAATGGAGCCACCATAGCCAGAACAGGGTCACCGTGGGGACAACGGTGCCACCACGGCCAGAACAGGGTCACCATGGGCACAATGGTGCCACCACGGCCAGAACAGGGTCACCGTGGGCACAATGGTGCCACCAGGGCCAGAACAGGGTCACCGTGGGGACAGTGGTGCCAACACATCCAGAACAGGGTCACCATGGGGACAATGGTGCCACCACGGCCAGAACAGGGTCACCATGGGCACAATGGTGCCACTATGGCCAGAACAGGGTCACCGTGGGCACAATGGTGCCACCACGGCCAGAACAGGGTCACCGTGGGCACAATGGTGCCACCACGGCCAGAACAGGGTCACCGTGGGCACAATGGTGCCACCACGGCCCTGTGTCACCAAGGGCAATATCGGTGCCACCCCGGCCCCGGTGCTGCCATGCCCGCTGCTGCCGCAGCTCCCGCTCCACCCGCTCCATCCAGGCCGCGTGGCTCCGGCGCTGCTCCTCCTGCGGCGGCACCGGCTCAGGGGGGGGCTCCCCGGGGCCTCCCGTCCCCGTCCCCCCCTTTCCCGGTGCTCACCGGGGGGCTGCGGCTGAGCGCCGCGGGCAGCAGGGGCCGCGCGGGGCCGCGCTGGGACCCGACGGCGGCGGGGAACGGGGGCGCGGAGAGGAGCGCGGCCGCCAGGTTGAGGCGCTCGATCCAGGCCAGCATCTCCCGGGGCGTCCTGCGGCGGGGGGGGGGGGGGGGGGGGGGGTCACCCCCCCCCCCCCCCCCCCAAAAAACCGACCCCCCCCCCCCCCCCCCCAACTCACGGCGCTTGGAAGAGGAAGCGGCTCCCGTCGGCCGCGCGCAGGCGGAACACGTCGGGGCGCTTGGTGTAAGCGGGGGCGCGCTCGGCCAGAGCGTGGTGCACCCCCAGCGGCGCCTCGGGGGGGCCCCCGCCCTGCGCAGCTGCAGGAGGGTCCCCTCCAGCACCGCCTCGAAGCGCTTCCAGCCGCGTCTGCCCCACGGCGCTGGGGGGCACGGGGGGGGGGGGGGGTTGGAGCCGGCGAGGGGAACCCCCCGGATCGTGCCCCCCCCACACCCCAATGGAGCCGCTCGTGGCTGCTGTGACCCCCCCGAGATGGGCACCCCCAAAGCTGCCCCTGCGGACCCCAGCGGAGCCCAAAATCACCCCCCCCCTCCCCCGAATTCATTTCGGGCTGAGCCCCCAAAGCTGCCCCCCAGTGGACCCCACATCTGGACCCCCAACCCCCCCAATCCGCCCCATGGACCCCCCTCCCCACTCACCCTTTCTGCCCCCGGCCTCGGCCAGCACCTTCCTGGCCAAGCAGCCCCGGTGGGTGACGGCCGCGGCCCCCCCCGGCAGCTCCGGCCGGGATTCGCTGCTCCTGGGGCCGGGGGGGGCCTCCTCCTCCTGCCCATCCTCATCATCCCTGCGGGGGGGCTCAGCATCACGGGGGCCCCCGTGTCCGTCCCCCCCCCGCTCCCCCCATAGCCCCGCACTCACAGCGCCCACGGCAGCTCCTGCCTGCGGATGGAGCCGTAGAGAGCCTGGGGGGCAGCCGGGGCTCAGGGGGGGCTCCGGGGGCCCAGCGGTGCCCCCCCCCCCCCGGTCCCCCCGCACCTGGAGCTGCTGCCGGGGAAGTCCTCCCCGTCCATCATCCCGCGCAGGTTGGCCACGAACTGGGCGCTGCTCATGGGGCGGCCGAGGCGCTGCAGGGCAGGGGGCGTGGGGGGCTGAACCCCGCACCCCGCCGTGGGGGGCACACGCGGGGGTCCCCGCTCCTCACCTGCCCGTGGAGGTCGGTGTTGAGCAGCATCAGGGCACAGGTCAGGGAGTGAACCGCGTCTGGGGGCAGCGGGGGGAGCCCCCAGGGGGACGCCCGTCCCCATCAGCACCAGTGGGGGCCAATGGGGGCCCCATAGAGCTGGGAGGGGAGGGGGGAGGCTCAGGGGGTATCTGTGGGTGCTATGGGGGCTGTGGGTGCTATGGGTGTCTGTGGAAGTCTATGGGCGTCTATGGGTGTCTATAGGAGCTATGGGTGTCTATGAGTGCTATGGGTATCTATGGCTGCTATGCATATCTATGGGTGTCTATGGTTGCTATGGGTCTCTATGGGTGTCTTTGGTGCTGTGGGTGCCTATGGGTGTCTCTGGGTGCTATGGGTCTCTATGGGTGTCTCTATCGGTGCTATGGGTATCTCTAGGTCTCTATGGGTGTCTCTGAGTGTCTCTGGGTTTCTATCGGTCTCTATGGTTGCCATGGGTGGCTATGGGTGCTATGGGTTTCTATGGGTGCTATTGGTCTCTATTGGTCCCTATGGGTCCCTGTGGGTCTCTGGGCGCTCGGGGCTCACCGGGCGAGGGGAAGGCTCCGGGGTTGCAGCTGTGGAAGCGCCGCGAGAAGTGCCCGAGGACGCGCTCCCGCTCCTGCGTCTCCCCCGACAGCGCCAGCGCCCGCAGGAAGCTCCTGGGGGGGGGGTGGCAGCGGGACCCGGCCCCCCCAGCACCCCCGGGACCCCAAACCCGCCCCAATTCACCAAAACCCGCCCCAATTCACCCCAAACCCGCCCCAATTCACCCCAAACCCGCCCCAATTCACCCCAAACCCGCCCCAATTCACCCCAAACCCGCCCCAATGCACCAAAACCCGCCCCAATTCACCCCAAACCCGCCCCAATTCACCCCAAACCCACCCCAATTCACCCCAAACCCGCCCCAATTCACCCCAAACCCTCTCAAATTCACCCCAAACCCGCCCCAATTCACCCCAAACCCGCCCCAATTCACCCCAAACCCGCCCCAATTCACCCCAAATCCGCCCCAATTCACCCCAAACCCTCTCAAATTCACCCAAAACCCGCCCCAATGCACCAAAACCCGCCCCAATTCACCCCAAACCCGCCCCAATTCACCCCAAACCCGCCCCAATTCACCCCAAACCCCCCAATTCACCAAAACCCGCCCCAATTCACCCCAAATCCTCTCAAATTCACCCCATTCCCGCCCCAATTCTCCCCAAATCCTATCAAATTCACCCCAAACCCTCCCCAATTCACCCCAAACCCTCCCCAATTCACCCCAAACCCTCTCACATTCACCCCTAACCCGCCCCATTTCCACCCAAATCCTCTCAAATTCCCCCCAAACCCGCCCCAATTCACCCCAAACCCTCTCAAATTCACCCCAAACCCGCCCCAATTCCCCCCCCCGCCCCCCCCTCACCCCCACCCCCCCGTATCCCCCCTCTCTCTGTCGCTGCCCCCATCTCTGCCCCCCCATCGCTACCTGAGCGCCTGGTCCAGCTCCTGCCCCCCGAACTGGAACCACTCCAGGTACTCCTGCGCCACCATCGCGCTGAACCCGTCCCTGGGGGGGCTGAGCTGGAGCCGGGGCCCGGACGCGGCTCCCCCCCCCCGGCCCCCCCTTACCCCCGGCGCAGGAACGCGGCCACCTCGGACCTGCGGACGCCGTCGAGGCGGAAGAGGCGCGAAGCCAGGAGGCGAGCGTGGGAGCGGGACCCCCCCGGGGGGCTCCTGCAGCGGGAGGGAGAGGTTGGGGGGGGGGGGGTGGGGTGGGGGGGCAATTGGGGGGGGGGATGGGGGGGGGGGGATGGAGCAGAGCGGGGTTGGGGGGGGAAGGGATGGGGGCTTAACTGTGGGGGGGATGGGGAAGGGGGGTTGGGGTGGGGAAGCGGGGTTGGGGGGGGTCGGGAGTGGGGGGAACGGGGAGGGCAGAGCTCGGGGGGGGTTGGGGGTCTCGGGGGGGCCGGGTCCGGGTCCTCACCCCTGGGCGCTGGGCGGGGGCTCCGCGGGCGTCTCGGGGGGCAGCTCCTGGTGGGGGGGGGGGCCCGGGGCAGAGCCATGGCCCGGGAGGGGGAACCCCGCGGTGGGGGGGAGGGGCGGGGACCCGCTCCCAGCGGCTGCTGTGGGGCATCTGTGGGGCTGGGGGGCGCTGGGCGGGGTCTATGGGGGTTGTGGGGCTGGGGGGTCTATGGGGGGGCTCTATGGGTTTTATGGGACTGAGGGGTCTAGGGGGGGGCTCTATGGGTGTTATGGGTTTTATGGGACTGAGGGGTCTATGGGGGGGCTCTATGGGTGTTATGGAGCTGGGGGCTCTATGGGGGGGCTCTATGGGTGTTATGGAGCTGGGGGGTCTATGGGGG
>NW_026637648.1:0-10478 GCF_028554395.1 Pezoporus wallicus | reverse complement strand
TGCAGACTCCAAAGTTGTTGAAGTTTCCAATCTTGTTCCAGTCTCCAAAGTTGTTCCAATTTCTAAAGTGGTTGCAGGTTCAAAAGTAGTTTCAGTTTCATATGTGGTCACAGATTCCAAACTGGTTGTAGATTCCAAAGTTCTTCCAGTCTCAAAAAGTAGTTCCAGGTTCAAAACTGGTTGCAGTTTCCAAAGTGGCACCAGTTTCCAGTGTGGTTCCAGTTTCCAAAGTGTTTCCAGTCTCCAACGTGGTTCCAGGTTCAAAAGCGTTCCAGTTTCCAAAGTGGATCCAGTTTCCAAAGTGGTTGCAGGTTCAAAAGTGGTGTCACTCTCAAAGAGGCTGCAGTCTCCAAAGTGCCTCCAGTCTCCAAAGCGGTTCCAGTTTCCAAAGTGGTTCCAGTCTCCAAAGTGGTTGTAGATTTCAAAGCTGTTCCAGTTTCCAGTGTGGTTCCAGTTTCCAAAGTGGTTGCAGGTTCAAAAGTGCTTCCAGTTTCAAAAGTGGTTGCAGTCTCCAAAGTGGTTCCAGTTTCCAAAGTGGTTCCAGTTTCCAAAGTGGATCCAGGTTCAAAAGAAGTTCCAGTTTCCAAAGTGGTTGCAGATTCCAAAGCCATTGACGTATCCAAAGTGGTTCCGGTCTCCAAAGCGGTTCCTATTTCTAAAGTGGTTGCAGGTTCAAAAGTGGTGATAGTTTCCATCGTGGTCACAGATTCCAAAGTGGTTCCAGTCTCCCAAGTGGTTGTAGATTTCAAAGTTGTTCCAGTCTCCAAAGCTGTTCCAGTCTCCACAGTGGTTGCAGGTTCAGAAGTGGTTCCAGACTCGAAAGAGGCTGCAGTCTCTAAAGTGGCTCCAGTTTCCAAAGTGGTTGCAGATTCCAAAGTTGTTGAAGTTTCCAAGTGGTTCCAGTCTCCAAATTGGTTCCAGTTTCTAAAGTGGTTGCAGGTTCAAAAGTAGTTCCAGTTTCCACAGTGGTCACAGATTCCAAAGTGGTTCCAGGTTCAAAAGTGGTTGTAGACTTCAAAGTTGTTCCAGTTTCCAAAGCTGTTTCAGTTTCCAGTGTGATTCCAGTTTCCAAAGTGGTTGCAGGTTCAAAAGTGCTTCCAGTCTCAAAAGTGGTTGCACTAACCAAAGTAGCTCCAGTTTCCAGTGTGGTTCCAGGTTCAAAAGAAGTTCCAGTCTCAAAAGTGGTTGCAGATTCCAAAGCCGTTGAAGTATCCAAAGTGGTTCCGGTCTTCAAAGTTGTTCCAATTTCTAAAGTGGTTGCAGGTTCAAAAGTAGTTTCAGTTTCATATGTGGTCACAGTTTCCAAACTGGTTGTAGATTCCAAAGTTCTTCCAGTCTCAAAAGTGGTTCCAGTCTCAAAAGTGGTTCCAGGTTCAAAACTGGTTGCAGTTTCCAAAGTGGCACCAGTTTCCAGTGTGGTTCCAGTTTCCAAAGTGTTTCCAGTCTCCAACGTGGTTCCAGGTTCAAAAGCGGTTCCAGTTTCCAAAGTTGATCCAGTTTCCAAAGTGGCTCCAGTTTCCAAAGTGGTTGCAGGTTCAAAAGTGGTGTCACTCTCAAAAGAGGCTGCAGTCTCCAAAGTGCCTCCAGTCTCCAAAGCGGTTCCAGTTTCCAAAGTGGTTCCAGTCTCCAAAGTGGTTGTAGATTTCAAAGCTGTTCCAGTTTCCAGTGTGGTTCCAGTTTCCAAAGTGGTTGCAGGTTCAAAAGTGCTTCCAGTCTCAAAAGTGGTTGCACTAACCAAAGTAGCTCCAGTTTCCAAAGTGGTTCCAAATTCCAAAGTTGTTCCGGTTTCCAAATTGGTTCCGGTTTCCAAATTGGTTCCGGTTTCCAAATTGGTTCCAGTTTCCAAAGTAGTTCCAGTTTCCAATGTGGTTGCAGGTTCAAAAGAAGTTCCAGTTTCCAAAGTGGTTGCAGATTCCAAAGCTGTTGAAGTTTCCAAAGTGGTTCCAATTTCTAAAGTGGTTGCAGGTTCAAAAGTACTTCCAGTTTCCACAGTGGTCACAGATTCCAAAGTGGTTCCAGGCTCCAAAGTGGTTGTAGACTTCAAAGTTGTTCCAGTTTCCAAAGCTGTTCCAGTTTCCAGTGTGGTTCCAGTTTCCAAAGTGGTTGCAGGTTCAACAGTGATTCCAGTCTCAAAAGGGGTTGTAGATTCCAAAGTTGTTGAAATTTCCAAAGTGGTTCCAGTCTCCAAAGAGGTTCCAATTTCTAAAGTGGTTGCAGGTTCAAAATTTGTTGAAGTTTCCAAAGTGGTTCCACTCTCAAAAGAGGCTGCAGTCTCCAAAGTGGTGCCAGTCTCCAAAGTGGTTCCAGTTTCCAAAGTGGTTCAGTGATTGCAGATTCCAAAGTTGTTGAAGTTTCCAAAGTTGTTCCAGTCTCCAAAGTTGTTCCGATTTCTAAAGTGGTTGCAGGTTCAAAAGTAGTTCCAGTTTCGATAGGGGTCACAGATTCAAAAGTAGATCCGGTCTCGAAAGAGACTGCAGTCTCCAAAGTGGTTCCAGTTTCCAAAGTGATTGCAGACTCCAAAGTTGTTGAAGTTTCCAAAGTGGTTCCAGTTTCCAGTGTGGTTCCAGTTTCCAAAGTGGTTGCAGGTTCAAAAGTGCTTCCAGTCTCAAAAGTGGTTGCACTAACCAAAGTAGCTCCAGTTTCCAAAGTGGTTCCAAATTCCAAAGTTGTTCCGGTTTCCAAATTGGTTCCGGTTTCCAAAGTAGTTCCAGTTTCCAATGTGGTTGCAGGCTCGAAAGAAGTTCCAGTTTCCAAAGTGGTTGCAGATTCCAAAGCTGTTGAAGTTTCCAAAGTGGTTCCAATTTCTAAAGTGGTTGCAGGTTCAAAAGTACTTCCAGTTTCCACAGTGGTCACAGATTCCAAAGTGGTTCCAGGCTCCAAAGTGGTTGTAGACTTCAAAGTTGCTCCAGTTTCCAAAGCTGTTCCAGTTTCCAGTGTGGTTCCAGTTTCCAAAGTGGTTGCAGGTTCAATAGTGATTCCAGTCTCAAAAGGGGTTGTAGATTCCAAAGATGTTGAAATTTCCAAAGTGGTTCCAGTCTCCAAAGAGGTTCCAATTTCAAAAGTGGTTGCAGGTCCAAAATTTGTTGAAGTTTCTAAAGTGGTTCCAGTTTCCAAAGTGGTTCCAGGTTCAGAAGTGGTTCCAGTATTGAAAGAGGCTGCAGTCTCCAAAGTGGTTCCAGTTTCCAAAGTGGATCCAGTCTCCAAAGTGGTTCCAGATTCTAAAGTGACTCCAATTTCCACAGTGGTCGCAGGTTCAGAAGTGGTTCCAGACTCGAAAGAGACTGCAGTCTCTAAAGTGGCTCCAGTTTCCAAAGTGGTTGCAGTTTCCAAAGTTGTTGAAGTTTCCTAAGTGGTTCCAGTCTCCAAAGTGGTTCCAGTTTCTAAAGTGGTTGCAGGTTCAAAAGCCAGTTGAAGTTTCCAAAGTGGTTCCAGGTTCCCGATTTCAAAGTGGTTGCAGTTTCCAAAGCTGTTTCAGTAGTGTGGTTCCAGTTTCCAAAGTGGTTGCAGATTCCAAAAGTGTTCCAGTCTCAAAGTGGTTGTAGACTTCCAAAGTTGTTCCAGTTTCCAAAGTGTTTCAGTTTCCAAAGTGGTTCCAGTTTCCAAAGTGGTTGCAGGTTCAAAAGGGCTTCCAGTCTCAAAAGTGGTTGCAGTCTCCAAAATAGTTCCAGTTTCCAAAGCGGTTCCAGTTTCCAAAGTGGTTCCAGGTTCAAAAGTGCTTCCAGTCTCAAAAGTGGTTGCAGGTTCCAAAGTCCAAAGTGGTTCCAGTCTCCAAAGCGTTCCAGTGGTTGCAGGTTCAAAAGTAGTGATAGTTTCCAAAGTGGTCACAGATTCCAAAGTGGTTCCAGTCTCCAAAGTGGTTGCAGGTTCCAAAGTTGTTGAAATTTCCAAAGTGGTTCCAGTCTCGAAAGATGTTCCAATTTCTAAAGTGGTTGCAGGTTCAAAATTTGTTGAAGTTTCCAAAGTGGTTCCCCTCTCAAAAGAGGCTGCAGTCTCCAAAGTGGTGCCAGTCTCCAAAGTGGTGCCAGTTTCCAAAGTGATTGCAGACTCCAAAGTTGTTGAAGTTTCCAAAGTGGTTCCAGTTTCCAGTGTGGTTCCAGTTTCCAAAGTGGTTGCAGGTTCAAAAGTGCTTCCAGTCTCAAAAGTGGTTGCACTAACCAAAGTAGCTCCAGTTTCCAAAGTGGTTCCAAATTCCAAAGTTGTTCCGGTTTCCAAATTGGTTCCAGTTTCCAAAGTAGTTCCAGTTTCCAATGTGGTTCAGGTTCAAAAGAAGTTCCAGTTTCCAAAGTGGTTGCAGATTCCAAAGCTGTTGAAGTTTCCAAAGTGGTTCCAATTTCTAAAGTGGTTGCAGGTTCAAAAGTACTTCCAGTTTCCACAGTGGTCACAGATTCCAAAGTGGTTCCAGGCTCCAAAGTGGTTCCAGGTTCAAAAGTGGTTGTAGACTTCAAAGTTCTTCCAGTTTCCAAAGCTGTTCCAGTTTCCAGTGTGGTTCCAGTTTCCAAAGTGGTTGCAGGTTCAAAAGTGATTCCAGTCTCCAAAGTGGTTGCAGGTCCAAAATTTGTTGAAGTTTCTAAAGTGGTTCCAGTCTCCAAAGAGGTTCCAGGTTCAGAAGTGGTTCCAGTATCGAAAGAGGCTGCAGTCTCCAAAGTGGTTCCAGTTTCCAAAGTGGATCCAGTCTCCAAAGTGGTTCCAGATTCTAAAGTGACTCCAATTTCCAAAGTGGTTGCAGGTTCAAAAGTGGTTCCAGTCTCGAAAGAGGCTGCAGTCTCCAAAGTGGTTCCAGTTTCCAAAGTGGTTCCAGCTTCCACGGTGATTGCAGACACCAAAGTAGTTGAAGTTTGCAAAGTCATTCCAGTCTCCCAGGTGGTTCCAGTCTCCCAAGTGGTTGCAGATTTCAAAGTTGTTCCAGTCTCCAAAGCTGTTCCAGTCTCCACAGTGGTTGCAGGTTCAAAAGTGGTTCCAGACTCGAAAGAGGCTGCAGTCTCTAAAGTGGCTCCAGTTTCCAAAGTGGTTGCAGATTCCAAAGTTGTTGAAGTTTCCGAAGTGGTTCCAGTCTCCAAATTGGTTCCAGTTTCTAAAGTGGTTGCAGGTTCAAAAGTAGTTCGAGTTTCCACAGTGGTCACAGATTCCAAAGTGGTTCCAGGTTCAAAAGTGGTTGTAGACTTCAAAGTTGTTCCAGTTTCCAGTGTGGTTCCAGTTTCCAAAGTGGTTGCAGGTTCAATAGTGATTCCAGTCTCAAAAGGGGTTGTAGATTCCAAAGTTGTTGAAATTTCCAAAGTGGTTCCAGTCTCCAAAGAGGTTCCAATTTCTAAAGTGGTTGCAGGTTCAAAATTTGTTGAAGTTTCAAAAGTGGTGCCACCCTCAAAAGAGGCTGCAGTCTCCAAAGTGGTTCCAGTTTCCAAAGTGATTGCAGAGTCCAAGGTTGTTGACGTTTCCAATGTTCTTCCAGTCTCCAAAGTTGTTCCAATTTCTAAAGTGGTTGCAGGTCCAAAATTAGTTTCAGTTTCATATGTGGTCACAGATTCCAAACTGGTTGTAGATTCCAAAGTTCTTCCAGTCTCAAAAGTGGTTCCAGTCTCAAAAGTGGTTCCAGTCTCAAAAGTGGTTTCAGGTTCAAAACTGGTTGCAGTTTCCAAAGTGGCACCAGTTTCCAGTGTGGTTCCAGTTTCCAAAGTGTTTCCCGTCTCCAACGTGGTTCCAGTTTCCAAAGTGGTTCCAGTTTCCAAAGTGGATCCAGGTTCAAAAGAAGTTCCAGTTTCCAAAGTGGTTGCAGGTTCAAAAGCCGTTGAAGTATCCAAAGTGGTTCCGATTTCTAAAGTGGTTGCAGGTTCAAAAGTAGTGATAGTTTCCATAGTGGTCACAGATTCCAAAGTGGTTCCAGTCTCCAAAGTGGTTGTAGATTCCAAAGTTGTTGAAATTTCCAAAGTGGTTCCAGTCTCCAAAGAGGTTCCAATTTCAAAAGTGGTTGCAGGTCCAAAATTTGTTGAAGTTTCTAAAGTGGTTCCTGTTTCCAAAGTGGTTCCAGGTTCAGAAGTGGTTCCAGTATCGAAAGAGGCTGCAGTCTCCAAAGTGGTTCCAGTTTCCAAAGTTGTTCCAGTCTCCAAAGTGGTTCCAGATTCTAAAGTGACTCCAATTTCCAAAGTGGTTCCAGGTTCAAAAGTGGTTCCAGTCTCGAAAGAGGCTGCAGTCTCCAAAGTGGTTCCAGTTTCCAAAGTGGTTCCAGCTTCCAAGGTGATTGCAGACACCAAACTAGTTGAAGTTTGCAAAGTCATTCCAGTCTCCCAGGTGGTTCCAGTCTCCCAAGTGGTTGTAGATTTCAAAGTTGTTCCAGTCTCCAAAGCTGTTCCAGTCTCCACAGTGGTTGCAGGTTCAGAAGTGGTTCCAGACTGGAAAGAGGCTGCAGTCTCTAAAGTGGCTCCAGTTTCCAAAGTGGTTGCAGATTCCAAAGTTGTTGAAGTTTCCGAAGTGGTTCCAGTCCCCAAATTGGTTCCAGTTTCTAAAGTGGTTGTAGGTTCAAAAGTAGTTCCGGTTTCCACAGTGGCCACAGATTCCAAAGTGGTTCCAGGTTCAAAAGTGGTTGTAGACTTCAAAGTTGTTCCAGTTTCCAAAGCTGTTTCAGTTTCCAGTGTGGTTCCAGTTTCCAAAGTGGTTGCAGGTTCAAAAGGGCTTCCAGTCTCAAAAGTGGTTGCAGTCTCCAAAATAGTTCCAGTTTCCAAAGCGGTTCCAGTTTCCAAAGAGGTTCCAGGTTCAAAAGAAGTTCCAGTCTCAAAAGTGGTTGCAGTCTCCAAAATAGTTCCAGTTTCCAAAGTGGTTCCAGGTTCAAAAGAAGTTCCAGTCTCAAAAGCGGTTGCAGATTCCAAAGCCGTTGTAGTATCCAAAGTGGTTCCGGTCTCCAAAGCGGTTCCGATTTCTAAAGTGGTTGCAGGTTCAAAAGTAGTGATAGTTTCCAAAGTGGTCACAGATTCCAAAGTGGTTCCAGTCTCCAAAGTGGTTGCAGGTTCCAAAGTTGTTGAAATTTCCAAAGTGGTTCCAGTCTCAAAGATGGTTCCAATTTCTAAAGTGGTTGCAGGTTCAAAATTTGTTGAAGTTTCCAAAGTGGTTCCCCTCTCAAAAGAGGCTGCAGTCTCCAAAGTGGTGCCAGTCTCCAAAGTGGTGCCAGTCTCCAAAGAGGTTCCAGTTTCCAAAGTGATTGCAGATTCCAAAGTTGTTGAAGTTTCCAAAGTTGTTCCAGTCCCCAAAGTGGTTCCGATTTCTAAAGTGGTTGCAGGTTCAAAAGTAGTTCCAGTTTCGATAGGGGTCACAGATTCAAAAGTAGATCCGGTCTCGAAAGAGACTGCAGTCTCCAAAGTGGTTCCAGTTTCCAAAGTGATTGCAGACTCCAAAGTTGTTGAAGTTTCCAAAGTGGTTCCAGTTTCCAGTGTGGTTCCCGTTTCCAAAGTGATTGCAGGTTCAAAAGTGCTTCCAGTCTCAAAAGTGGTTGCACTAACCAAAGTAGCTCCAGTTTCCAAAGTGGTTCCAAATTCCAAAGTTGTTCCAGTTTCCAATGTGGTTGCAGGTTCCAAAGTAGTTCCAGTTTCCAATGTGGTTGCAGGTTCAAAAGAAGTTCCAGTTTCCAAAGTGGTTGCAGATTCCAAAGCTGTTGAAGTTTCCAAAGTGGTTCCAATTTCTAAAGTGGTTGCAGGTTCAAAAGTACTTCCAGTTTCCACAGTGGTCACAGATTCCAAAGTGGTTCCAGGCTCCAAAGTGGTTCCAGGTTCAAAAGAGACTTCAAAGTTGCTCCAGTTTCCAAAGCTGTTCCAGTTTCCAGTGTGGTTCCAGTTTCCAAAGTGGTTGCAGGTTCAATAGTGATTCCAGTCTCAAAAGGGGTTGTAGATTCCAAAGTTGTTGAAATTTCCAAAATGGTTCCAGTCTCCAAAGTGGTTCCAATTTCTAAAGTGGTTGCAGGTCCAAAATTAGTTTCAGGTTCATATGTGGTCACAGATTCCAAACTGGTTGTAGATTCCAAAGTTCTTCCAGTCTCAAAAGTGGTTCCAGTCTCAAAAGTGGTTCCAGGTTCAAAACTGGTTCCAGTTTCCAAAGTGGCACCAGTTTCCAGTGTGGTTCCAGTTTCCAAAGTGTTTCCAGTCTCCAACGTGGTTCCAGTTTCAAAAGTGGTTCCAGTTTCCAAAGTGGATCCAGGTTCAAAAGAAGTTCCAGTTTCCAAAGTGGTTGCAGATTCCAAAGCCGTTGAAGTATCCAAAGTGGTTCCGGTCTCCAAAATGGTTCCGATTTCTAAAGTGGTTGCAGGTTCAAAAGTAGTGATAGTTTCCATAGTGGTCACAGATTCCAAAATAGTTCCAGGTTCAAAAGTGGTTGTAGACTTCAAAGTTGTTCCAGTTTCCAAAGCTGTTTCAGTTTCCAGTGCGGTTCCAGTTTCCAAAGTGGTTGCAGGTTCAAAAGTGCTTCCAGTCTCAAAAGTGGTTGCAGTCTCCAAAATAGTTCCAGTTTCCAAAGCGGTTCCAGTTTCCAAAGTGGTTCCAGGTTCAAAAGAAGTTCCAGTCTCAAAAGCGGTTGCAGATTCCAAAGCCGTTGTAGTATCCAAAGTGGTTCCGGTCTCCAAAGCGGTTCCGATTTCTAAAGTGGTTGCAGGTTCAAAAGTATTGATAGTTTCCATAGTGGTCACAGATTCCAAAGTGGTTCCAGTCTCCAAAGTGGTTGCAGGTTCCAAAGTTGTTGAAATTTCCAAAGTGGTTCCAGTCTCGAAAGATGTTCCAATTTCTAAAGTGGTTGCAGGTTCAAAATTTGTTGAAGTTTCCAAAGTGGTTCCCCTCTCAAAAGAGGCTGCAGTCTCCAAAGTGGTGCCAGTCTCCAAAGTGGTTGCAGTCTCCAAAGTAGTTGAAGTTTCCAAAGTGGTTCCAGTTTCCAGTGTGGTTCCAGTTTCCAAAGTGGTTGCAGGTTCAAAAGTGCTTCCAGTCTCAAAAGTGGTTGCACTAACCAAAGTAGCTCCAGTTTCCAAAGTGGTTCCAAATTCCAAAGTCGGTTTCCAAATTGGTTCCAGTTTCCAAAGTAGTTCCAGTTTCCAATGTGGTTCAAAAAGAAGTTCCAGTTTCCAAAGTGGTTGCAGATTCCAAAGCTGTTGAAGTTTCCAAAGTGGTTCCAATTTCTAAAGTGGTTGCAGGTTCAAAAGTACTTCCAGTTTCCACAGTGGTCACAGATTCCAAAGTGGTTCCAGGCTCCAAAGTGGTTCCAGGTTCAAAAGTGGTTGTAGACTTCAAAGTTCTTCCAGTTTCCAAAGCTGTTCCAGTTTCCAGTGTGGTTCCAGTTTCCAAAGTGGTTGCAGGTTCAATAGTGATTCCAGTCTCCAAAGTGGTTGCAGGTCCAAAATTTGTTGAAGTTTCTAAAGTGGTTCCAGTCTCCAAAGAGGTTCCAGGTTCAGAAGTGGTTCCAGTATCCAAAGTGCAGTCTCCAAAGTGGTTCCAGTTTCCAAAGTGGATCCAGTCTCCAAAGTGGTTCCAGATTCTAAAGTGACTCCAATTTCCAAAGTGGTTGCAGGTTCAAAAGTGGTTCCAGTCTCGAAAGAGGCTGCAGTCTCCAAAGTGGTTCCAGTTTCCAAAGTGGTTCCAGCTTCCACGGTGATTGCAGACACCAAAGTAGTTGAAGTTTGCAAAGTCATTCCAGTCTCCCAGGTGGTTCCAGTCTCCCAAGTGGTTGCAGATTTCAAAGTTGTTCCAGTCTCCAAAGCTGTTCCAGTCTCCACAGTGGTTGCAGGTTCAAAAGTGGTTCCAGAAAAGAGGCTGCAGTCTCAAAGTGGCTCCAGTTTCCAAAGTGGTTGTAGATTCCAAAGTTGTTGAAATTTCCAAAGTGGTTCCAGTCTCCAAAGTGGTTCCAGTTTCTAAAGTGGTTGCAGGTTCAAAAGTAGTTCGAGTTTCCACAGTGGTCACAGATTCCAAAGTGGTTCCAGGTTCAAAAGTGGTTGTAGACTTCAAAGTTGTTCCAGTTTCCAGTGTGGTTCCAGTTTCCAAAGTGGTTGCAGGTTCAATAGTGATTCCAGTCTCAAAAGGGGTTGTAGATTCCAAAGTTGTTGAAATTTCCAAAGTGGTTCCAGTCTCCAAAGAGGTTCCAATTTCTAAAGTGGTTGCAGGTTCAAAATTTGTTGAAGTTTCAAAAGTGGTTCCACCCTCAAAAGAGGCTGCAGTATCCAAAGTGGTTCCAGTTTCCAAAGTGATTGCAGAGTCCAAGGTTGTTGACGTTTCCAATGTTCTTCCAGTCTCCAAAGTTGTTCCAATTTCTAAAGTGGTTGCAGGTCCAAAATTAGTTTCAGTTTCATATGTGGTCACAGATTCCAAACTGGTTGTAGATTCCAAAGTTCTTCCAGTCTCAAAAGTGGTTCCAGTCTCAAAAGTGGTTCCAGTCTCAAAAGTGGTTTCAGGTTCAAAACTGGTTGCAGTTTCCAAAGTGGCACCAGTTTCCAGTGTGGTTCCAGTTTCCAAAGTGTTTCCCGT